>NW_027480053.1:0-42797 GCF_051014685.1 Ptiloglossa arizonensis | reverse complement strand
TAACGTATAACGTATAACGTATAACGTATAACGTATAACGTATAACGTATAACGTATAACGTACAACGTATAACGTATAACGAATAACGTATAACGTATATCGTATAACGTACAACTTATAACGTATAACGTACAACGTATAACGTATAACGTATAACGTATAACGTATAACGTATAACGTATATCGTATATCGTATACCGTTAAACGTATAACGTATAACGTGTAACGTATAACGTGTAACGAATTACGTATAACGAATAACATATAACGTACATCGTATAACGTACAACTTATAACGTATAATGTACAACGTATAACGTATAGCGTATAACGTATAACGTATAACGTATAACGTATAACGTATAACGTATAACGTATAACGTATAACGTATAACGTATAACGTATAACGTATAACGTATAACGTATAACGTATAACGTATAACGTATAACGTATAACGTATAACGTATAACGTATAACGTATAACGTATAACGTATAACGTATAACGTATAACGTATAACGTATAACGTATAACGTATAACGTATAACGTATAACGTATAACGTATAACGTATAACGAATAACGTAAAACATATAACGCATAATGTATAACGTATAACGTATAACGTGAAACGTATAACGAATAACGTATAACGTATAACGTATAACGTATAACGTATAACGTATAACGTATAACGTATAACGTGTAACGAAGTACGTATAACGAATAACGTATAACGTATATCGTATAACGTACAACTTATAACGTATAACGTACAACGTATAACGTATAACGTATAACGTATAACGTATAACGTATAACGTATAACGTATAACGTATAACGAATAACGTAAAACATATAACGCATAATGTATAACGTATAACGTATAACGTGAAACGTATAACGAATAACGTATAACGTATAACGTATAACGTATAACGTATAACGTATAACGTATAACGTATAACGTATAACGTATAACGTATAACGTGTAACGTATAACGTATAACGTGTAACGTATAACGTATAACGTATAACGAAGAACGTATAACGTATAACGTATAACGTATAACGTATAACGTATAACGTATAACGTATAACGTATAACGTATAACGTATAACGTATAACGTATAACGTATAACGTATGACGTATAACGTATAACGTATAACGTATATTGTATAACGTATAACGTATAACGTATAACGTATAACGTATAACGTATAACGTATAACGTATAACGTATAACGTATAACGTATAACGTATAACGTATAACGTACAACGTGTAACGTATAACGTATAACGTATAACGTATAACGTATAACGTACAACTTATAACGTATAACGTACAACGTATAACGTATAACGTATAACGTATAACGTATAACGTATGACGTATAACGTATAACGTGTAACGTGTAACGTGTAACGAATTACGTATAACGAATAACATATAACGTACATCGTATAACGTACAACTTATAACGTATAATGTACAACGTATAACGTATAGCGTATAACGTATAACGTATAACGTATAACGTATAACGTATAACGTATAACGTATAACGTATAACGTATAACGTATAACGTATAACGTATAACGTATAACGTATAACGTATAACGTATAACGTATAACGTATAACGTATAACGTATAACGTATAACGTATAACGTACAACTTATAACGTATAACGTACAACGTATAACGTATAACGTATAACGTATAACGTATAACCTATGACGTATACCGTATAACGTATAACGTATAACTTGTAACGAAAAACGTATAACGAATAACGTAAAACGTATGACGCATTACATACTACGTATAACGTATAACGGTCAACGTATAACCTATGACGTATAACGTATAACTTATAACGTATAACGTATATCGTATAACGTATAACGTATAACGTGTAACGAAGAACGTATAAAGAATAACGTATAACGTATATCGTATATCGTACAACTTATAACGTATAACGTACAACGTATAACGTATAACGTATAACGTATAACGTATAACGTATAACGTATAACGTATAACGTATAACGTATATCGTATAACGTATAACGTATAACGTATAACGCATAACATGTAATGAATAACGTATAACGTATAAAGTGTAACGTATAACGTATAACGTATAACGTATAACGTATAACGTATATCTTATATCGTAAAATGTGTAACGTATAACGTATAACGTATAACGTGTAACGAAGTACGTATAACGAATAACGTATAACGTATATCGTATAACGTACAACTTATAACGTATAACGTACAACGTATAACGTATAACGTATAACGTATAACGTATAACGTATAACGTATAACGTATAACGTATAACGTATAACGTATAACGTATAACGTATAACGTATAACGTATAACGTATAACGTATAACGTATAACGTATAACGTATAACGTATAACGAATAACGTAAAACATATAACGCATAATGTATAACGTATAACGTATAACGTATAACGTGTAACGTATAACGTACAACGTATAACGTATAACGTATAACGTATAACGTATAACGTATAACGTATAACGTATAACGTATAACGTATAACGTGTAACGTATAACGTATAACGTGTAACGTATAACGTACAACGTATAACGTATAACGTATAACGTATAACGTATAACGTATAACGTATAACGTATAACGTATAACGTATAACGTATAACGTATAACGTATAACGTATAACGTATAACGTATAACGTGAAACGTATAACGAATAACGTATAACGTATAACGTATGACGTATAACGTATAACGTATAACGTATAACGTATAACGTATAACGTATAACGTATAACGTATAACGTATAACGTATAACGTATAACGTATAACGTATAACGTATAACGAAGAACGTATAACGTATAACGTATAACGTATAACGTATAACGTACAACTTATAACGTATAACGTACAACGTATAACGTATAACGTATAACGTATAACGTATAACGTATGACGTATAACGTATAACGTATAACGTATATTGTATAACGTACAACTTATAACGTATAACGTACAACGTATAACGTATAACGTATAACGTATAACGTATAACGTATAACGTATAACGTATAACGTATAACGTACAACGTATAACGTATAACGTATAACGTATAACGTATAACGTACAACGTATAACGTATAACGTATAACGTATAACGTATAACGTATAACGTATAACGTATATCGTATACCGTAAAACGTATAACGTATAACGTGTAACGTGTAACGTGTAACGAATTACGTATAACGAATAACATATAACGTACATCGTATAACGTACAACTTATAACGTATAATGTACAACGTATAACGTATAGCGTATAACGTATAACGTATAACGTATAACGTATAACGTATAACGTATAACGTATAACGTATAACGTATAACGTATAACGTATAACGTATAACGTATAACGTATAACGTATAACGTATAACGTATAACGTATAACGTATAACGTATAACGTATAACGTATAACGTATAACGTATAACGTATAACGTATAACGTATAACGTATATCGTATATCGTAAAACGTATAACGTATAACGTATAACGTATAACGTACAAAGTATAACGTATCACGTATAACGTATTACGAATGACGTATAACGTATAACGTATAACGTAACACCTATAACGTATAAAGTGTAACGTATAACGTATAACGTATAACGTATAACGTATAACGTATAACGTATAACGTATATCTTATTTCGTAAAACGTATAACGTATAACGTATAACGTATAACGTGTAACGAAGTACGTATAACGAATAACGTATAACGTATATCGTATAACGTACAACTTATAACGTATAACGTACAACGTATAACG
The DNA here is from genome assembly GCF_051014685.1 of Ptiloglossa arizonensis. NCBI lineage: Eukaryota > Metazoa > Arthropoda > Insecta > Hymenoptera > Colletidae > Ptiloglossa > Ptiloglossa arizonensis. The sequence continues at coordinate 38,907 of NW_027480053.1, read as the reverse complement.
TATAACGTATAACGTAAATCGTATAACGTATAACGTATAACGTATAACGTATAACGTATAACGTATAACGTGTAACGTATAACGTATAACGTATAACGTATAACGTATAACGTGTAACGTATAACGTATAACGTATATTGTATAACGTACAACTTATAACGTATAACGTACAACGTATAACGTATAACGTATAACGTATAACGTATAACGTATAACGTATAACGTATAACGTATAACGTATAACGTATAACGTATAACGTATAACGTATAACGTATAACGTATAACGTATAACGTGTAACGTATAACGTATAACGTATAACGTATAACGAATAACGTAAAACGTATAACGCATAATGTATAACGTATAACGTATAACGTATAACGTATAACCTATGACGTATACCGTATAACGTATAACGTATAACTTGTAACGAAAAACGTATAACGAATAACGTAAAACGTATGACGCATTACATACTACGTATAACGTATAACGGTCAACGTATAACCTATGACGTATAACGTATAACTTATAACGTATAACGTATATCGTATAACGTATAACGTATAACGTGTAACGAAGAACGTATAAAGAATAACGTATAACGTATATCGTATATCGTACAACTTATAACGTATAACGTACAACGTATAACGTATAACGTATAACGTATAACGTATAACGTATAACGTATAACGTATAACGTATAACGTATATCGTATAACGTATAACGTATAACGTATAACGCATAACATGTAATGAATAACGTATAACGTATAAAGTGTAACGTATAACGTATAACGTATAACGTATAACGTATAACGTATATCTTATATCGTAAAATGTATAACGTATAACGTATAACGTATAACGTGTAACGAAGTACGTATAACGAATAACGTATAACGTATATCGTATAACGTACAACTTATAACGTATAACGTACAACGTATAACGTATAACGTATAACGTATAACGTATAACGTATAACGTATAACGTATAACGTATAACGTATAACGTATAACGTATAACGTATAACGTATAACGTATAACGTATAACGTATAACGTATATCTTATATCGTAAAATGTATAACGTATAACGTATAACGTATAACGTGTAACGAAGTACGTATAACGAATAACGTATAACGTATATCGTATAACGTACAACTTATAACGTATAACGTACAACGTATAACGTATAACGTATAACGTATAACGTATAACGTATAACGTATAACGTATAACGTATAACGTATAACGTATAACGTATAACGTATAACGTATAACGTATAACGTATAACGTATAACGTATAACGTATAACGAATAACGTAAAACATATAACGCATAATGTATAACGTATAACGTATAACGTGAAACGTATAACGAATAACGTATAACGTATAACGTATAACGTATAACGTATAACGTATAACGTATAACGTATAACGTATAACGTATAACGTATAACGTGTAACGTATAACGTATAACGTGTAACGTATAACGTATAACGTATAACGAAGAACGTATAACGTATAACGTATAACGTATAACGTATAACGTATAACGTATAACGTATAACGTATAACGTATAACGTATAACGTATAACGTATAACGTATAACGTATGACGTATAACGTATAACGTATAACGTATATTGTATAACGTATAACGTATAACGTATAACGTATAACGTATAACGTATAACGTATAACGTATAACGTATAACGTATAACGTATAACGTATAACGTATAACGTACAACGTGTAACGTATAACGTATAACGTATAACGTATAACGTATAACGTACAACTTATAACGTATAACGTACAACGTATAACGTATAACGTATAACGTATAACGTATAACGTATGACGTATAACGTATAACGTGTAACGTGTAACGTGTAACGAATTACGTATAACGAATAACATATAACGTACATCGTATAACGTACAACTTATAACGTATAATGTACAACGTATAACGTATAGCGTATAACGTATAACGTATAACGTATAACGTATAACGTATAACGTATAACGTATAACGTATAACGTATAACGTATAACGTATAACGTATAACGTATAACGTATAACGTATAACGTATAACGTATAACGTATAACGTATAACGTATAACGTATAACGTGTAACGTGTAACGAATTACGTATAACGAATAACATATAACGTACATCGTATAACGTACAACTTATAACGTATAATGTACAACGTATAACGTATAGCGTATAACGTATAACGTATAACGTATAACGTATAACGTATAACGTATAACGTATAACGTATAACGTATAACGTATAACGTATAACGTATATTGTATAACGTACAACTTATAACGTATAACGTACAACGTATAACGTATAACGTATAACGTATAACGTATAACGTATAACGTATAACGTATAACGTATAACGTACAACGTATAACGTATAACGAATAACGTATAACGTATATCGTATAACGTACAACTTATAACGTATAACGTACCACGTATAACGTATAGCGTATAACGTATAACGTATAACGTATAACGTATAACGTATAACGTCTAACGTATAACGTACAACGTATAACGTATAACGTATAACGTATAACGTATAACGTATGACGTATAACGTATAACGTATAACGTATATTGTATAACGTACAACTTATAACGTATAACGTACAACGTATAACGTATAACGTATAACGTATAACGTATAACGTATAACGTATAACGTATAACGTATAACGTACAACGTATAACGTATAACGAATAACGTATAACGTATATCGTATAACGTACAACTTATAACGTATAACGTACAACGTATAACGTATAACGTATAACGTATAACGTATAACGTATAACGTATATCGTATATCGTATACCGTAAAACGTATAACGTATAACGTGTAACGTATAACGTGTAACGAATTACGTATAACGAATAACATATAACGTACATCGTATAACGTACAACTTATAACGTATAACGTATAACGTATAACGTATATCGTATAACGTATATCGTATAACGTACAACTTATAACGTATAACGTACAACGTATAACGTATAACGTATAACGTATAACGTATAACGTATAACGTATGACGTATAACGTATAACGTATAACGTATAACGTATAACGTATAACGTATAACGTATAACGTATAACGTATAACGTGAAACGTATAACGTATAACGTATAACGTATAACGTGTAACGTATAACGTATAACGTATAACGTATAACGTATAACGTATAACGTATAACGTATAACGTATAACGTATAACGTATAACGTATAACGTATAACGTATAACGTATAACGTATAACGTATAACGTATAACGTATATCGTATAACGTATATCGTATAACGTACAACTTATAACGTATAACGTACAACGTATAACGTATAACGTATAACGTATAACGTATAACGTATGACGTATAACGTATAACGTATAACGTATAACGTATAACGTATAACGTATAACGTATAACATATAACGTATAACGTATAACGTATAACGTATAACGTATAACGTATAACGTATAACGTATAACGTATAACGTATAACGTATAACGTATAACGTATATCGTATATCGTAAAACGTATAACGTATAACGTATAACGTATAACGTACAAAGTATAACGTATCACGTATAACGTATTACGAATGACGTATAACGTATAACGTATAACGTAACACCTATAACGTATAAAGTGTAACGTATAACGTATAACGTATAACGTATAACGTATAACGTATAACGTATAACGTATATCTTATTTCGTAAAACGTATAACGTATAACGTATAACGTATATCTTATTTCGTAAAACGTATAACGTATAACGTATAACGTATAACGTGTAACGAAGTACGTATAACGAATAACGTATAACGTATATCGTATAACGTACAACTTATAACGTATAACGTACAACGTATAACGTATAACGTATAACGTATATCGTATAACGTATAACGTATAACGTGTAACGTATAACGTATAACGTATAACGTATAACGTATAACGTATAACGTATAACGTATAACGTATAACGTATAACGTATAACGTATAACGTATAACGTATAACGTATAACGCATAACATGTAATGTATAACGTATAACGTATAATGTATAACGTATAACGTATAACGTATAACGTACAAAGTATAACGTATCACGTATAACGTATAACGAATAACGTATAACGTATAACGTATAACGTATAACGTATAACGTATAACGCATAACGTATAACGTATAACGTATAACGTATAACGTATAACGTGAAACGTATAACGTATAACGTATAACGTATAACGTGTAACGTATAACGTATAACGTATAACGTATAACGTATAACGTATAACGTATAACGTATAACGTATAACGTATAACGTATAACGTATAACGTATAACGTATAACGTATAACGTATAACGTATAACGTATATCGTATAACGTATATCGTATAACGTACAACTTATAACGTATAACGTACAACGTATAACGTATAACGTATAACGTATAACGTATAACGTATAACGTATGACGTATAACGTATAACGTATAACGTATAACGTATAACGTATAACGTATAACGTATAACGTATAACGTATAACGTGAAACGTATAACGTATAACGTATAACGTATAACGTATAACGTATAACGTATAACGTATAACGTATAACGTATAACGTATAACGTATAACGTATAACGTATAACGTATAACGTATATCGTATAACGTATATCGTATAACGTACAACTTATAACGTATAACGTACAACGTATAACGTATAACGTATAACGTATAACGTATAACGTACGACGTATAACGTATAACGTATAACGTATAACGTATAACGTATAACGTATAACGTATAACGTATAACGTATAACGTATAACGTATAACGTATAACGTATAACGTATAACGTATAACGTATAACGTATAACGTATAACGTATAACGTATAACGTATAACGTATAACGTATAACGTATAACGTATAACGTATAACGTATAACGTATAACGTATAACGTATAACGTATAACGTATAACGTATAACGTATAACGTATAACGTATAACGTATAACGTATAACGTATAACGTATAACGTATAACTTATAACGTATAACGTATAACGTATAACGTATAACGTATAACGTATAACGTATAACGTATAACGTATAACGTATAACGTATAACGTATAACGTATAACGTATAACGTATAACGTATAACGTATAACGTATAACGTATAACGTATAACGTATAACGTATAACGTATAACGTATATCGTATATCGTAAAACGTATAACGTATAACGTATAACGTATAACGTACAAAGTATAACGTATCACGTATAACGTATTACGAATGACGTATAACGTATAACGTATAACGTAACACCTATAACGTATAAAGTGTAACGTATAACGTTTAACGTATAACGTATAACGTATAACGTATATCTTATTTCGTAAAACGTATAACGTATAACGTATAACGTATAACGTGTAACGAAGTACGTATAACGTATAACGTATAACGTATAACGTATAACGTATAACGTATAACGTATAACGTATAACGTATAACGTATAACGTATAACGTGTAACGTATAACGTGTAACGTATAACGTACAACGTATAACGTATAACGTATAACGTATAACGTATAACGTATAACGTATAACGTGTAACGTATAACGTGTAACGAATTACGTATAACGAATAACATATAACGTACATCGTATAACGTACAACTTATAACGTATAATGTACAACGTATAACGTATAGCGTATAACGTATAACGTATAACGTATAACGTATAACGTATAACGTATAACGTATAACGTATAACGTATAACGTATAACGTATAACGTATAACGTATAACGTATAACGTATAAAGTATAACGTATAACGTATAACGTATAACGTATAACGCATAACGTATAACGTATAACGTACAACTTATAACGTATAACGTACAACGTATAACGTATAACGTATAACGTATAACGTATAACGTATAACGTATAACGTATAACGTATAACGTATAACGTATAACGTATAACGTATAACGTATAACGTATAACGTATAACGTATAACGTGAAACGTATAACGTATAACGTATAACGTATAACGTGTAACGTATAACGTATAACGTATATTGTATAACGTACAACCTATAACGTATAACGTACAACGTATAACGTATAACGTATAACGTATAACGTATAACGTATAACGTATAACGTATAACGTATAACGTATAACGTATAACGTATAACGTATAACGTATAACGTATAACGTATAACGTATAACGTATAACGTATAACGTATAACGTATAACGTATAACGTATAACGTATAACGTATAACGTATAACGTATAACGTATAACGTGAAACGTATAACGTATAACGTATAACGTATAACGTATAACGTATAACGTATAACGTATAACGTATAACGTATAACGTATAACGTATAACGTATAACGTATAACGTATAACGTATAACGTATAACGTATAACGTATAACGTATAACGTATAACGTATAACGTATAACGTATAACGTATAACGTATAACGTATAACGTATAACGTATAACGTATAACGTATAACGTATAACGTATAACGTATAACGTATAACGTATAACGTATAACGTATAACGTATAACGTATAACGTATAACGTATAACGTATAACGTATAACGTATAACGTATAACGTATAACGTATAACGTATAACGTATAACGTATAACGTATAACGTATAACGTATAACGTATAACGTATAACGTATAACGTATAACGTATAACGTATAACGTATAACGTATAACGTATGACGTATAACGTATAACGTATAACGTATGACGTATAACGTATAACGTATGACGTATAACGTATAACGTATAACGTATGACGTATAACGTATAACGTATAACGTATAACGTATAACGTATAACGTATAACGTATATCGTATATCGTAAAACGTATAACGTATAACGTATAACGTATAACGTACAAAGTATAACGCATCACGTATAACGTATTACGAATGACGTATAACGTATAACGTATAACGTAACACCTATAACGTATAAAGTGTAACGTATAACGTATAACGTATAACGTATAACGTATAACGTATAACGTATATCTTATTTCGTAAAACGTATAACGTATAACGTATAACGTATAACGTGTAACGAAGTACGTATAACGAATAACGTATAACGTATATCGTATAACGTACAACTTATAACGTATAACGTACAACGTATAACGTATAACGTATAACGTATATCGTATAACGTATAACGTATAACGTATAACGTATAACGTATAACGTATAACGTATAACGTATAACGTATAACGTATAACGTATAACGTATAACGTATAACGTATAACGTATAACGTATAACGTATAACGTATAACGTATAACGTATAACGTATAACGTATAACGTATAACGTATAACGTATAACGTATAACGTATAACGTATAACGTATAACGTATAACGTATAACGTATAACGTATAACGTATAACGTATAACGTATAACGTATAACGTATAACGTATAACGTATAACGTATAACGTATAACGTATAACGTATAACGTATAACGTATAACGTATAACGTATAACGTATAACGTATAACGTATAACGTATAACGTATAACGTATAACGTATAACGTATAACGTATAACGTATAACGTATGACGTATAACGTATAACGTATAACGTATAACGCATAACGTATAACGTGAAACGTATAACGTATAACGTATAACGTATAACGTATAACGTATAACGTGTAACGAAGTACGTATAACGAATAACGTATAACGTATATCGTATAACGTACAACTTATAACGTATAACGTACAACGTATAACGTATAACGTATAACGTATATCGTATAACGTATAACGTATAACGTTTAACGTATAACGTATAACGTATAACGTATAACGTATAACGTATAACGTAAAACGTATAACGTATAACGTATAACGTATAACGTATAACGTATAACGTATAACGTATAACGTATAACGTATAACGTATAACGTATAACGTATAACGTATAACGTATAACGTATAACGTATAACGTATAACGTATAACGTATAACGTATAACGTATAACGTGTAACGAAGCACGTATAACGAATAACGTATAACGTATATCGTATAACGTACAACTTATAACGTATAACGTACAACGTATAACGTATAACGTATAACGTATAACGTATAACGTATAACGTATATCGTATATCGTATACCGTAAAACGTATAACGTATAACGTGTAACGTATAACGTGTAACGAATTACGTATAACGAATAACATATAACGTACATCGTATAACGTACAACTTATAACGTATAATGTACAACGTATAACGTATAGCGTATAACGTATAACGTATAACGTATAACGTATAACGTATAACGTATAACGTATAACGTATAACGTATAACGTATAACGTATAACGTATAACGTATAACGTATAACGTATAACGTATAACGTATAACGTATAACGTATAACGTATAACGTATAACGTATAACGTATAACGTATAACGCATAACGTATAACGTATAACGTATAACGTATAACGTATAACGTATAACGAATAACGTAAAACGTATAACGCATAATGTATAACGTATAACGTATAACGTATAACGTATAACGTATAACGTATAACGTATAACGTATAACGTATAACGTATAACGTATAACGTATATCGTATAACGTATAACGTATAACGTGTAACGTATAACGTATAACGTATATTGTATAACGTACAACTTATAACGTATAACGTACAACGTATAACGTATAACGTATAACGTATAACGTATAACGTATAACGTATAACGTATAACGTATAACGTATAACGTATAACGTATAACGTATAACGTATAACGTATAACGTATAACGTATAACGTATAACGTATAACGTATAACGTATAACGTATAACGTATAACGTATAACGTATAACGTATAACGTATAACGTATAACGTATAACGTATAACGTATAACGTATAACGTATAACGTATAACGTATAACGTATAACGTATAACGTATAACGTATAACGTATAACGTATAACGTATAACGTATAACGTATAACGTGAAACGTATAACGTATAACGTATAACGTATAACGTGTAACGTATAACGTATAACGTATATTGTATAACGTACAACTTATAACGTATAACGTACAACGTATAACGTATAACGTATAACGTATAACGTATAACGTATAACGTATAACGTATAACGTATAACGTATAACGTATAACGTATAACGTATAACGTATAACGTATAACGTATAACGTATAACGTATAACGTATAACGTGTAACGTATAACGTATAACGTATAACGTATAACGAATAACGTAAAACGTATAACGCATAATGTATAACGTATAACGTATAACGTATAACGTATAACCTATGACGTATACCGTATAACGTATAACGTATAACTTGTAACGAAAAACGTATAACGAATAACGTAAAACGTATGACGCATTACATACTACGTATAACGTATAACGGTCAACGTATAACCTATGACGTATAACGTATAACTTATAACGTATAACGTATATCGTATAACGTATAGCGTATAACGTGTAACGAAGAACGTATAAAGAATAACGTATAACGTATATCGTATATCGTACAACTTATAACGTATAACGTACAACGTATAACGTATAACGTATAACGTATAACGTATAACGTATAACGTATAACGTATAACGTATAACGTATATCGTATAACGTATAACGTATAACGTATAACGCATAACATGTAATGAATAACGTATAACGTATAAAGTGTAACGTATAACGTATAACGTATAACGTATAACGTATAACGTATATCTTATATCGTAAAATGTATAACGTATAACGTATAACGTATAACGTGTAACGAAGTACGTATAACGAATAACGTATAACGTATATCGTATAACGTACAACTTATAACGTATAACGTACAACGTATAACGTATAACGTATAACGTATAACGTATAACGTATAACGTATAACGTATAACGTATAACGTATAACGTATAACGTATAACGTATAACGTATAACGTATAACGTATAACGTATAACGTATAACGTATAACGTATAACGTATAACGTATAACGAATAACGTAAAACATATAACGCATAATGTATAACGTATAACGTATAACGTATAACGTGTAACGTATAACGTACAACGTATAACGTATAACGTATAACGTATAACGTATAACGTATAACGTATAACGTATAACGTATAACGTATAACGTGTAACGTATAACGTATAACGTGTAACGTATAACGTACAACGTATAACGTATAACGTATAACGTATAACGTATAACGTATAACGTATAACGTATAACGTATAACGTATAACGTATAACGTATAACGTATAACGTATAACGTATAACGTGAAACGTATAACGAATAACGTATAACGTATAACGTATGACGTATAACGTATAACGTATAACGTATAACGTATAACGTATAACGTATAACGTATAACGTATAACGTATAACGTATAACGTATAACGTATAACGTATAACGTATAACGAAGAACGTATAACGTATAACGTATAACGTATAACGTATAACGTACAACTTATAACGTATAACGTACAACGTATAACGTATAACGTATAACGTATAACGTATAACGTATGACGTATAACGTATAACGTATAACGTATATTGTATAACGTACAACTTATAACGTATAACGTACAACGTATAACGTATAACATATAACGTATAACGTATAACGTATAACGTATAACGTATAACGTATAACGTACAACGTATAACGTATAACGTATAACGTATAACGTATAACGTACAACGTATAACGTATAACGTATAACGTATAACGTATAACGTATAACGTATAACGTATATCGTATACCGTAAAACGTATAACGTATAACGTGTAACGTGTAACGTGTAACGAATTACGTATAACGAATAACATATAACGTACATCGTATAACGTACAACTTATAACGTATAATGTACAACGTATAACGTATAGCGTATAACGTATAACGTATAACGTATAACGTATAACGTATAACGTATAACGTATAACGTATAACGTATAACGTATAACGTATAACGTATAACGTATAACGTATAACGTATAACGTATAACGTATAACGTATAACGTATATCGTATATCGTAAAACGTATAACGTATAACGTATAACGTATAACGTACAAAGTATAACGTATCACGTATAACGTATTACGAATGACGTATAACGTATAACGTATAACGTAACACCTATAACGTATAAAGTGTAACGTATAACGTATAACGTATAACGTATAACGTATAACGTATAACGTATAACGTATATCTTATTTCGTAAAACGTATAACGTATAACGTATAACGTATAACGTGTAACGAAGTACGTATAACGAATAACGTATAACGTATATCGTATAACGTACAACTTATAACGTATAACGTACAACGTATAACGTATAACGTATAACGTATATCGTATAACGTATAACGTATAACGTATAACGTATAACGTATAACGTATAACGTATAACGTATAACGTATAACGTATAACGTATAACGTATAACGTGTAACGTATAACGTATAACGTATATTGTATAACGTACAACTTATAACGTATAACGTACAACGTATAACGTATAACGTATAACGTATAACGTATAACGTATAACGTATAACGTATAACGTATAACGTATAACGTATAACGTATAACGTATAACGTATAACGTATAACGTATAACGTATAACGTATAACGTGTAACGTATAACGTATAACGTATAACGTATAACGAATAACGTAAAACGTATAACGCATAATGTATAACGTATAACGTATAACGTATAACGTATAACCTATGACGTATACCGTATAACGTATAACGTATAACTTGTAACGAAAAACGTATAACGAATAACGTAAAACGTATGACGCATTACATACTACGTATAACGTATAACGGTCAACGTATAACCTATGACGTATAACGTATAACTTATAACGTATAACGTATATCGTATAACGTATAACGTATAACGTGTAACGAAGAACGTATAAAGAATAACGTATAACGTATATCGTATATCGTACAACTTATAACGTATAACGTACAACGTATAACGTATAACGTATAACGTATAACGTATAACGTATAACGTATAACGTATAACGTATAACGTATATCGTATAACGTATAACGTATAACGTATAACGCATAACATGTAATGAATAACGTATAACGTATAAAGTGTAACGTATAACGTATAACGTATAACGTATAACGTATATCTTATATCGTAAAATGTATAACGTATAACGTATAACGTATAACGTGTAACGAAGTACGTATAACGAATAACGTATAACGTATATCGTATAACGTACAACTTATAACGTATAACGTACAACGTATAACGTATAACGTATAACGTATAACGTATAACGTATAACGTATAACGTATAACGTATAACGTATAACGTATAACGTATAACGTATAACGTATAACGTATAACGTATAACGTATAACGTATAACGTATAACGAATAACGTAAAACATATAACGCATAATGTATAACGTATAACGTATAACGTATAACGTGTAACGTATAACGTACAACGTATAACGTATAACGTATAACGTATAACGTATAACGTATAACGTATAACGTATAACGTATAACGTATAACGTGTAACGTATAACGTATAACGTGTAACGTATAACGTACAACGTATAACGTATAACGTATAACGTATAACGTATAACGTATAACGTATAACGTATAACGTATAACGTATAACGTATAACGTATAACGTATAACGTATAACGTATAACGTGAAACGTATAACGAATAACGTATAACGTATAACGTATGACGTATAACGTATAACGTATAACGTATAACGTATAACGTATAACGTATAACGTATAACGTATAACGTATAACGTATAACGTATAACGTATAACGTATAACGTATAACGAAGAACGTATAACGTATAACGTATAACGTATAACGTATAACGTACAACTTATAACGTATAACGTACAACGTATAACGTATAACGTATAACGTATAACGTATAACGTATGACGTATAACGTATAACGTATAACGTATATTGTATAACGTACAACTTATAACGTATAACGTACAACGTATAACGTATAACGTATAACGTATAACGTATAACGTATAACGTATAACGTATAACGTATAACGTACAACGTATAACGTATAACGTATAACGTATAACGTATAACGTACAACGTATAACGTATAACGTATAACGTATAACGTATAACGTATAACGTATAACGTATATCGTATACCGTAAAACGTATAACGTATAACGTGTAACGTGTAACGTGTAACGAATTACGTATAACGAATAACATATAACGTACATCGTATAACGTACAACTTATAACGTATAATGTACAACGTATAACGTATAGCGTATAACGTATAACGTATAACGTATAACGTATAACGTATAACGTATAACGTATAACGTATAACGTATAACGTATAACGTATAACGTATAACGTATAACGTATAACGTATAACGTATAACGTATAACGTATAACGTATAACGTATAACGTATAACGTATAACGTATAACGTATAACGTATATCGTATATCGTAAAACGTATAACGTATAACGTATAACGTATAACGTACAAAGTATAACGTATCACGTATAACGTATTACGAATGACGTATAACGTATAACGTATAACGTAACACCTATAACGTATAAAGTGTAACGTATAACGTATAACGTATAACGTATAACGTATAACGTATAACGTATAACGTATATCTTATTTCGTAAAACGTATAACGTATAACGTATAACGTATAACGTGTAACGAAGTACGTATAACGAATAACGTATAACGTATATCGTATAACGTACAACTTATAACGTATAACGTACAACGTATAACGTATAACGTATAACGTATATCGTATAACGTATAACGTATAACGTGTAACGTATAACGTATAACGTATAACGTATAACGTATAACGTATAACGTATAACGTATAACGTATAACGTATAACGTATAACGTATAACGTATAACGTATAACGTATAACGCATAACATGTAATGTATAACGTATAACGTATAATGTATAACGTATAACGTATAACGTATAACGTACAAAGTATAACGTATCACGTATAACGTGTAACGTATAACGTATAACGTATAACGTATAACGTATAACGTATAACGTATAACGTATAACGTATAACGTATATCGTATAACGTATATCGTATAACGTACAACTTATAACGTATAACGTACAACGTATAACGTATAACGTATAACGTATAACGTATAACGTATAACGTATGACGTATAACGTATAACGTATAACGTATAACGTATAACGTATAACGTATAACGTATAACGTATAACGTATAACGTGAAACGTATAACGTATAACGTATAACGTATAACGTGTAACGTATAACGTATAACGTATAACGTATAACGTATAACGTATAACGTATAACGTATAACGTATAACGTATAACGTATAACGTATAACGTATAACGTATAACGTATAACGTATAACGTATAACGTATATCGTATAACGTATATCGTATAACGTACAACTTATAACGTATAACGTACAACGTATAACGTATAACGTATAACGTATAACGTATAACGTATGACGTATAACGTATAACGTATAACGTATAACGTATAACGTATAACGTATAACGTATAACATATAACGTATAACGTATAACGTATAACGTATAACGTATAACGTATAACGTATAACGTATAACGTATAACGTATAACGTATAACGTATAACGTATATCGTATATCGTAAAACGTATAACGTATAACGTATAACGTATAACGTACAAAGTATAACGTATCACGTATAACGTATTACGAATGACGTATAACGTATAACGTATAACGTAACACCTATAACGTATAAAGTGTAACGTATAACGTATAACGTATAACGTATAACGTATAACGTATAACGTATAACGTATATCTTATTTCGTAAAACGTATAACGTATAACGTATAACGTATAACGTGTAACGAAGTACGTATAACGAATAACGTATAACGTATATCGTATAACGTACAACTTATAACGTATAACGTACAACGTATAACGTATAACGTATAACGTATATCGTATAACGTATAACGTATAACGTGTAACGTATAACGTATAACGTATAACGTATAACGTATAACGTATAACGTATAACGTATAACGTATAACGTATAACGTATAACGTATAACGTATAACGTATAACGTATAACGCATAACATGTAATGTATAACGTATAACGTATAATGTATAACGTATAACGTATAACGTATAACGTACAAAGTATAACGTATCACGTATAACGTATAACGAATAACGTATAACGTATAACGTATAACGTATAACGTATAACGTATAACGCATAACGTATAACGTATAACGTATAACGTATAACGTATAACGTGAAACGTATAACGTATAACGTATAACGTATAACGTGTAACGTATAACGTATAACGTATAACGTATAACGTATAACGTATAACGTATAACGTATAACGTATAACGTATAACGTATAACGTATAACGTATAACGTATAACGTATAACGTATAACGTATAACGTATATCGTATAACGTATATCGTATAACGTACAACTTATAACGTATAACGTACAACGTATAACGTATAACGTATAACGTATAACGTATAACGTATAACGTATGACGTATAACGTATAACGTATAACGTATAACGTATAACGTATAACGTATAACGTATAACGTATAACGTATAACGTGAAACGTATAACGTATAACGTATAACGTATAACGTGTAACGTATAACGTATAACGTATAACGTATAACGTATAACGTATAACGTATAACGTATAACGTATAACGTATAACGTATAACGTATAACGTATAACGTATAACGTATAACGTATAACGTATAACGTATATCGTATAACGTATATCGTATAACGTACAACTTATAACGTATAACGTACAACGTATAACGTATAACGTATAACGTATAACGTATAACGTATGACGTATAACGTATAACGTATAACGTATAACGTATAACGTATAACGTATAACGTATAACGTATAACGTATAACGTATAACGTATAACGTATAACGTATAACGTATAACGTATAACGTATAACGTATAACGTATAACGTATAACGTATAACGTATAACGTATAACGTATAACGTATAACGTATAACGTATAACGTATAACGTATAACGTATAACGTATAACGTATAACGTATAACGTATAACGTATAACGTATAACGTATAACGTATAACGTATAACGTATAACGTATAACGTATAACGTATAACGTATAACGTATAACGTATAACGTATAACGTATAACGTATAACGTATAACGTATAACGTATAACGTATAACGTATAACGTATAACGTATAACGTATAACGTATAACGTATAACGTATAACGTATAACGTATAACGTATAACGTATAACGTATAACGTATAACGTATAACGTATATCGTATATCGTAAAACGTATAACGTATAACGTATAACGTATAACGTACAAAGTATAACGTATCACGTATAACGTATTACGAATGACGTATAACGTATAACGTATAACGTAACACCTATAACGTATAAAGTGTAACGTATAACGTTTAACGTATAACGTATAACGTATAACGTATATCTTATTTCGTAAAACGTATAACGTATAACGTATAACGTATAACGTGTAACGAAGTACGTATAACGTATAACGTATAACGTATAACGTATAACGTATAACGTATAACGTATAACGTATAACGTATAACGTATAACGTATAACGTGTAACGTATAACGTGTAACGTATAACGTACAACGTATAACGTATAACGTATAACGTATAACGTATAACGTATAACGTATAACGTGTAACGTATAACGTGTAACGAATTACGTATAACGAATAACATATAACGTACATCGTATAACGTACAACTTATAACGTATAATGTACAACGTATAACGTATAGCGTATAACGTATAACGTATAACGTATAACGTATAACGTATAACGTATAACGTATAACGTATAACGTATAACGTATAACGTATAACGTATAACGTATAACGTATAACGTATAAAGTATAACGTATAACGTATAACGTATAACGTATAACGCATAACGTATAACGTATAACGTACAACTTATAACGTATAACGTACAACGTATAACGTATAACGTATAACGTATAACGTATAACGTATAACGTATAACGTATAACGTATAACGTATAACGTATAACGTATAACGTATAACGTATAACGTATAACGTATAACGTATAACGTATAACGTATAACGTATAACGTATAACGTATAACGTATAACGAATAACGTAAAACATATAACGCATAATGTATAACGTATAACGTATAACGTATAACGTGTAACGTATAACGTACAACGTATAACGTATAACGTATAACGTATAACGTATAACGTATAACGTATAACGTATAACGTATAACGTATAACGTATAACGTGTAACGTATAACGTAAAACGTATAACGCATAATGTATAACGTATAACGTATAACGTATAACGTATAACCTATGACGTATACCGTATAACGTATAACGTATAACTTGTAACGAAAAACGTATAACGAATAACGTAAAACGTATGACGCATTACATACTACGTATAACGTATAACGGTCAACGTATAACCTATGACGTATAACGTATAACTTATAACGTATAACGTATATCGTATAACGTATAACGTATAACGTGTAACGAAGAACGTATAAAGAATAACGTATAACGTATATCGTATATCGTACAACTTATAACGTATAACGTACAACGTATAACGTATAACGTATAACGTATAACGTATAACGTATAACGTATAACGTATAACGTATAACGTATAACGTATAACGTATAACGTATAACGTATAACGTATAACGTATAACGTATAACGTATAACGTATAACGTATAACGTATAACGTATAACGTATAACGTATAACGTATAACGTATAACGTATAACGTATAACGTATAACGCATAACGTATAACGCATCACGTATAACGCATAACGTATAACGCATAACGTATAACGCATAACGTATAACGTATAACGTATAACGTATAACGTATAACGTATAACGTATAACGTATAACGTATAACGTATAACGTATAACGTATAACGTATAACGTATAACGTATAACGTATAACGTATATCGTATATCGTAAAACGTATAACGTATAACGTATAACGTATAACGTACAAAGTATAACGTATCACGTATAACGTATTACGAATGACGTATAACGTATAACGTATAACGTAACACCTATAACGTATAAAGTGTAACGTATAACGTTTAACGTATAACGTATAACGTATAACGTATATCTTATTTCGTAAAACGTATAACGTATAACGTATAACGTATAACGTGTAACGAAGTACGTATAACGTATAACGTATAACGTATAACGTATAACGTATAACGTATAACGTATAACGTATAACGTATAACGTATAACGTATAACGTGTAACGTATAACGTGTAACGTATAACGTACAACGTATAACGTATAACGTATAACGTATAACGTATAACGTATAACGTATAACGTGTAACGTATAACGTGTAACGAATTACGTATAACGAATAACATATAACGTACATCGTATAACGTACAACTTATAACGTATAATGTACAACGTATAACGTATAGCGTATAACGTATAACGTATAACGTATAACGTATAACGTATAACGTATAACGTATAACGTATAACGTATAACGTATAACGTATAACGTATAACGTATAACGTATAACGTATAACGTATAACGTATAACGTATAACGTATAACGTATAACGTATAACGTATAACGTATAACGCATAACGTATAACGTATAACGTACAACTTATAACGTATAACGTACAACGTATAACGTATAACGTATAACGTATAACGTATAACGTATAACGTATAACGTATAACGTATAACGTATAACGTATAACGTATAACGTATAACGTATAACGTATAACGTATAACGTATAACGTATAACGTATAACGTATAACGTATAACGTATAACGCATAACCTGTAATGTATAACGTATAACGTATAATGTATAACGTATAACGTATAACGTATAACGTATAACGTATAACGTATAACGTATAACGTATAACGTATAACGTATAACGTATAACGTATAACGTATAACGTATAACGTATAACGTATAACGTATAACGTATAACGTATAACGTATAACGTATAACGTATAACGTATAACGTATAACGTATAACGTATAACGTATAACGTATAACGTATAACGTATAAGGTATAACGTATAACGTATAACGTACAACGTATAACGTATAACGTATAACGTATAACGTATAACGTATAACGTATAACGTATAACGTATAACGTATAACGTATAACGTATGACGTATAACGTATAACGTATAACGTATGACGTATAACGTATGACGTATAACGTATGACGTATAACGTATGACGTATAACGTATGACGTATAACGTATGACGTATAACGTATAACGTATAACGTATAACGTATAACGTATAACGTATAACGTATAACGTATAACGTATAACGTATAACGTATAACGTATAACGTATAACGTATAACGTATAACGTATAACGTATAACGTATAACGTATAACGTATAACGTATAACGTATAACGTATAACGTATGACGTATAACGTATAACGTATAACGTATAACGTATAACGTATAACCTATGACGTATAACGTATAACGTATAACGTATAACGTATAACGTATAATGTATAACGTATAACATGTAACGTATAACGTATAACGTATAACGTATAACGTATAACGTATAACGTATAACGTATATCGTATAACGTATAACGTATAACGTATAACGTATAACGTATAACGTATAACGTATAACGTAAAACGTATAACGTATAACGTATAACGTATGACGTATAACGTATAACGTATAACGTATAACGTATAACGTATAACGTATAACGTATAACGTATAACGTATAACGTATAAAGTCTAACGTATAACGTATAACGTATAACGTATAACGTATATCGTATAACGTATAACGTATAACGAATAACGTAAAACGTTTAACGCATAATGTATAACGTATAACGTATAACGTATTACGTACAACCTATGACGTATAACGTATAACGTATAACGTATAACTTGTAACGAAAAACGTATAACGAATAACGTAAAACGTATGACGCATTACATGCTACGTATAAAGTATAACATTCAACGTATAACCATGACGTATAACGTATAACTTGTAACGTATAACGTATAACGTATAACGTATAACCTATAACGTATAACGTATAACGTATAACGTATAACGTATAACGTATAACGTATAACGTATAACGTATAACGTATAACGAATTACGTATAACGTGTAACGTATAACGTATAACGTATAACGTATAACGTATAACGTATAACGTATAACGTATAACGTATAAGGTATAACGTATAACGTATAACGTATAACGTATAACGTATAACGTATAACGTATAACGTATAACGTATAACGTATAACGTATAACGTATAACGTATAACGTATAACGTATGACGTATAACGTATAACGTATAACGTATGACGTATAACGTATGACGTATAACGTATGACGTATAACGTATGACGTATAACGTATGACGTATAACGTATGACGTATAACGTATAACGTATAACGTATAACGTATAACGTATAACGTATAACGTATAACGTATAACGTATAACGTATAACGTATAACGTATAACGTATAACGTATAACGTATAACGTATAACGTATAACGTATAACGTATAACGTATAACGTATAACGTATAACGTATAACGTATGACGTATAACGTATAACGTATAACGTATAACGTATAACGTATAACCTATGACGTATAACGTATAACGTATAACGTATAACGTATAACGTATAATGTATAACGTATAACATGTAACGTATAACGTATAACGTATAACGTATAACGTATAACGTATAACGTATAACTTGTAACGTATAACGTATAACGTATAACGTATAACCTATAACGTATAACGTATAACGTATAACGAATAACGTAAAACGTTTAACGCATAATGTATAACGTATAACGTATAACGTATTACGTATAACCTATGACGTATAACGTATAACGTATAACGTATAACTTGTAACGAAAAACGTATAACGAATAACGTAAAACGTATGACGCATTACATGCTACGTATAAAGTATAACATTCAACGTATAACCATGACGTATAACGTATAACTTGTAACGTATAACGTATAACGTATAACGTATAACGTATAACCTATAACGTATAACGTATAACGTATAACGTATAACGTATAACGTATAACGTATAACGTATAACGTATAACGTATAACGAATTACGTATAACGTGTAACGTATAACGTATAACGTATAACGTATAACGTATAACGTATAACGTATAACGTATAACGTATAACGTATAACGTATAACGTATAACGTATAACGTATAACGTATAACGTATAACGTATAACGTATAACGTATAACGTTTAACGTATAACGTATAACGTATAACGTATAAGGTATAACGTATAACGTATAACGTATAACGTATAACGTATAACGTAACACCTATAACGTATAAAGTATAACGAATAACGTATAACGTATAACGTATAACGTATAACGTACAACGTATAACGTATATCGTATAACGTATAACGTATAGCGTATAACGTATAACGTGTAACGAAGAACGTATAAAGAATAACGTATAACGTATATCGTATAACGTACAACTTATAACGTATAACGTACAACGTATAACGTATAACGTATAACGTATAACGTATAACGTATAACGTATAACGTATAACGTATAACGTATAACGTATAACGTATAACGTATAACGTATAACGTATAACGTATAAAATATAACGTATAACGTATAACGTATAACGTATAACGTATAACGTAGAACGTACAACGTATAACATATAACGTATGATGTATAACGTATAACGTATAACGTATAACGTATAACGTATAACGTATAACGTATAACGTATAACGTATAACGTATAACGTATAACGTATAACGTATAACGTATAACGTATAACGTATAACGTATAACGTATAACGTATAACGTATAAAGTATAACGTATAACGTATAACGTATAACGTATAACGTAGAACGTAGAACGTACAACGTATAACATATAACGTATAATGTATAACGTATAACGTATAACGTATAACGTATAACGTATAACGTATAACGTATAACGTATAACGTATAACGTATAACGTATAACGTATAACGTATAACGTATAACGTATAACGTATAACGTATAACGTATAACGTATAAAGTATAACGTATAACGTATAACGTATAACGTATAACGTATAACGTAGAACGTACAACGTATAACATATAACGTATAATGTATAACGTATAACGTATAACGTATAACGTATAACGTATAACGTGTAACGTATAACGTATAACGTATATTGTATAACGTACAACCTATAACGTATAACGTACAACGTATAACGTATAACGTATAACGTATAACGTATAACGTATAACGTATAACGTATAACGTATAACGTATAACGTATAACGTATAACGTATAACGTATAACGTATAACGTATAACGTATAACGTATAACGTATAACGTATAACGTATAACGTATAACGTATAACGTATAACGTATAACGTATAACGTGAAACGTATAACGTATAACGTATAACGTATAACGTATAACGTATAACGTATAACGTATAACGTATAACGTATAACGTATAACGTATAACGTATAACGTATAACGTATAACGTATAACGTATAACGTATAACGTATAACGTATAACGTATAACGTATAACGTATAACGTATAACGTATAACGTATAACGTATAACGTATAACGTATAACGTATAACGTATAACGTATAACGTATAACGTATAACGTATAACGTATAACGTATAACGTATAACGTATAACGTATAACGTATGACGTATAACGTATAACGTATGACGTATAACGTATAACGTATAACGTATAACGTATAACGTATAACGTATAACGTATAACGTATAACGTATAACGTATAACGTATAACGTATAACGTATAACGTATATCGTATATCGTAAAACGTATAACGTATAACGTATAACGTATAACGTACAAAGTATAACGCATCACGTATAACGTATTACGAATGACGTATAACGTATAACGTATAACGTAACACCTATAACGTATAAAGTGTAACGTATAACGTATAACGTATAACGTATAACGTATAACGTATAACGTATATCTTATTTCGTAAAACGTATAACGTATAACGTATAACGTATAACGTGTAACGAAGTACGTATAACGAATAACGTATAACGTATATCGTATAACGTACAACTTATAACGTATAACGTACAACGTATAACGTATAACGTATAACGTATATCGTATAACGTATAACGTATAACGTATAACGTATAACGTATAACGTATAACGTATAACGTATAACGTATAACGTATAACGTATAACGTATAACGTATAACGTATAACGTATAACGTATAACGTATAACGTATAACGTATAACGTATAAAGTATAACGTATAACGTATAACGTATAACGTATAACGTATAACGTAGAACGTACAACGTATAACATATAACGTATAATGTATAACGTATAACGTATAACGTATAACGTATAACGTATAACGTATAACGTATAACGTATAACGTATAACGTATAACGTATAACGTATAACGTATAACGTATAACGTATAACGTATAACGTATAACGTATAACGTATAAAGTATAACGTATAACGTATAACGTATAACGTATAACGTATAACGTAGAACGTACAACGTATAACATATAACGTATAATGTATAACGTATAACGTATAACGTATAACGTATAACGTATAACGTGTAACGTATAACGTATAACGTATATTGTATAACGTACAACCTATAACGTATAACGTACAACGTATAACGTATAACGTATAACGTATAACGTATAACGTATAACGTATAACGTATAACGTATAACGTATAACGTATAACGTATAACGTATAACGTATAACGTATAACGTATAACGTATAACGTATAACGTATAACGTATAACGTATAACGTATAACGTATAACGTATAACGTATAACGTATAACGTATAACGTATAACGTATAACGTATAACGTGAAACGTATAACGTATAACGTATAACGTATAACGTATAACGTATAACGTATAACGTATAACGTATAACGTATAACGTATAACGTATAACGTATAACGTATAACGTATAACGTATAACGTATAACGTATAACGTATAACGTATAACGTATAACGTATAACGTATAACGTATAACGTATAACGTATAACGTATAACGTATAACGTATAACGTATAACGTATAACGTATAACGTATAACGTATAACGTATAACGTATAACGTATGACGTATAACGTATAACGTATGACGTATAACGTATAACGTATAACGTATAACGTATAACGTATAACGTATAACGTATAACGTATAACGTATAACGTATAACGTATAACGTATAACGTATAACGTATATCGTATATCGTAAAACGTATAACGTATAACGTATAACGTATAACGTACAAAGTATAACGCATCACGTATAACGTATTACGAATGACGTATAACGTATAACGTATAACGTAACACCTATAACGTATAAAGTGTAACGTATAACGTATAACGTATAACGTATAACGTATAACGTATAACGTATATCTTATTTCGTAAAACGTATAACGTATAACGTATAACGTATAACGTGTAACGAAGAACGTACAACTTATAACGTATAACGTACAACGTATAACGTATAACGTATAACGTATATCGTATAACGTATAACGTATAACGTATAACGTATAACGTATAACGTATAACGTATAACGTATAACGTATAACGTATAACGTATAACGTATAACGTATAACGTATAACGTATAACGTATAACGTATAACGTATAACGTATAACGTATAACGTATAACGTATAACGTATAACGTATAACGTATAACGTATAACGTATAACGTATAACGTATAACGTATAACGTATAACGTATAACGTATAACGTATAACGTATAACGTATAACGTATAACGTATAACGTATAACGTATAACGTATAACGTATAACGTATAACGTATAACGTATAACGTATAACGTATAACGTATAACGTATAACGTATAACGTATAACGTATAACGTATAACGTATAACGTATAACGTATGACGTATAACGTATAACGTATAACGTATAACGCATAACGTATAACGTGAAACGTATAACGTATAACGTATAACGTATAACGTATAACGTATAACGTGTAACGAAGTACGTATAACGAATAACGTATAACGTATATCGTATAACGTACAACTTATAACGTATAACGTACAACGTATAACGTATAACGTATAACGTATATCGTATAACGTATAACGTATAACGTTTAACGTATAACGTATAACGTATAACGTATAACGTATAACGTATAACGTATAACGTATAACGTATAACGTATAACGTATAACGTATAACGTATAAAGTATAACGTATAACGTATAACGTATAACGTATAACGTATAACGTAGAACGTACAACGTATAACATATAACGTATAATGTATAACGTATAACGTATAACGTATAACGTATAACGTATAACGTGTAACGTATAACGTATAACGTATATTGTATAACGTACAACCTATAACGTATAACGTACAACGTATAACGTATAACGTATAACGTATAACGTATAACGGATAACGTATAACGTATAACGTATAACGTATAACGTATAACGTATAACGTATAACGTATAACGTATAACGTATAACGTATAACGTATAACGTATAACGTATAACGTATAACGTATAACGTATAACGTATAACGTATAAAATATAACGTATAACGTATAACGTATAACGTAGAACGTACAACGTATAACATATAACGTATGATGTATAACGTATAACGTATAACGTATAACGTATAACGTATAACGTATAACGTATAACGTATAACGTATAACGTAGAACGTACAACGTATAACGTATAACGTATGACGTATAACGTATAACGTATAACGTATAACGTATAACGTATAACCTATGACGTATAACGTATAACGTATAACGTATAACGTATAACGTATAATGTATAACGTATAACATGTAACGTATAACGTATAACGTATAACGTATAACGTATAACGTATAACGTATAACGTATATCGTATAACGTATAACGTATAACGTATAACGTATAACGTATAACGTATAACGTATAACGTAAAACGTATAACGTATAACGTATAACGTATGACGTATAACGTATAACGTATAACGTATAACGTATAACGTATAACGTATAACGTATAACGTATAACGTATAACGTATAAAGTCTAACGTATAACGTATAACGTATAACGTATAACGTATATCGTATAACGTATAACGTATAACGAATAACGTAAAACGTTTAACGCATAATGTATAACGTATAACGTATAACGTATTACGTATAACCTATGACGTATAACGTATAACGTATAACGTATAACTTGTAACGAAAAACGTATAACGAATAACGTAAAACGTATGACGCATTACATGCTACGTATAAAGTATAACATTCAACGTATAACCATGACGTATAACGTATAACTTGTAACGTATAACGTATAACGTATAACGTATAACCTATAACGTATAACGTATAACGTATAACGTATAACGTATAACGTATAACGTATAACGTATAACGTATAACGTATAACGAATTACGTATAACGTGTAACGTATAACGTATAACGTATAACGTATAACGTATAACGTATAACGTATAACGTATAACGTATAACGTATAACGTATAACGTATAACGTATAACGTATAACGTATAACGTATAACGTATAACGTATAACGTATAACGTTTAACGTATAACGTATAACGTATAACGTATAACGTATAACGTATAACGTATAACGTATAACGTATAACGTATAACGTAACACCTATAACGTATAAAGTATAACGAATAACGTATAACGTATAACGTATAACGTATAACGTATAACGTATAACGTATATCGTATAACGTATAACGTATAGCGTATAACGTATAACGTGTAACGAAGAACGTATAAAGAATAACGTATAACGTATATCGTATAACGTACAACTTATAACGTATAACGTACAACGTATAACGTATAACGTATAACGTATAACGTATAACGTATAACGTATAACGTATAACGTATAACGTATAACGTATAACGTATAACGTATAACGTATAACGTATAACCTATAACGTATAACGTATAACGTATAACGTATAAAATATAACGTATAACGTATAACGTATAACGTATAACGTATAACGTAGAACGTAAAACGTATAACATATAACGTATGATGTATAACGTATAACGTATAACGTATAACGTATAACGTATAACGTATAACGTATAACGTATAACGTATAACGTATAACGTATAACGTATAACGTATAACGTATAACGTATAACGTATAACGTATAACGTATAACGTATAACGTATAAAGTATAACGTATAACGTATAACGTATAACGTATAACGTATAACGTATAACATATAACGTATAACGTATAACGTATAACGTATAACGTATAACGTATAACGTATAACGTATAACGTATAACGTATAACGTATAACGTATAACGTATAACGTATAACGTATAACGTATAACGTATAACGTATAAAGTATAACGTATAACGTATAACGTATAACGTATAACGTATAACGTAGAACGTACAACGTATAACATATAACGTATAATGTATAACGTATAACGTATAACGTATAACGTATAACGTATAACGTATAAAGTATAACGTATAACGTATAACGTATAACGTATAACGTATAACGTAGAACGTACAACGTATAACATATAACGTATAATGTATAACGTATAACGTATAACGTATAACGTATAACGTATAACGTATAACGTATAACGTATAACGTATAACGTATAACGTATAACGTATAACGTATTACGTATAACGTATAACGTATAACGTATAACGTATAAAGTATAACGTATAACGTATAACGTATAACGTATAACGTATAACGTAGAACGTACAACGTATAACATATAACGTATAATGTATAACGTATAACGTATAACGTATAACGTATAACGTATAACGTATAACGTATAACGTATAACGTATAACGTATAAAGTATAACGTATAACGTTTAACGTATAACGTATAACGTATAACGTATAACGTATAATGTATAACGTATAACGTATAACGTATAACGTATAACGTATAACGTATAACGTATAACGTATTACGTATAACGTATAACGTATAACGTATAACGTATAACGTATAACGTATAACGTATAACGTATAACGTATAACGTATAACGTATGACGTATAACGTATAACGTATAACGTATAACGTATAACGTATAACGTATAACCTATGACGTATAACGTATAACGTATAACGTATAACGTATAACGTATAACGTATAACGTATAACGTATAACGTATAACGTATAACGTATAAAGTATAACGTATAACGTTTAACGTATAACGTATAACGTATAACGTATAACGTATAATGTATAACGTATAACGTATAACGTATAACGTATAACGTATAACGTATAACGTATAACGTATAACGTATAACGTATGACGTATAACGTATAACGTATAACGTATAACGTATAACGTATAACGTATAACCTATGACGTATAACGTATAACGTATAACGTATAACGTATAACGTATAATGTATAACGTATAACATGTAACGTATAACGTATAACGTATAACGTATAACGTATAACGTATAACGTATAACGTATATCGTATAACGTATAACGTATAACGTATAACGTATAACGTATAACGTATAACGTATAACGTAAAACGTATAACGTATAACGTATAACGTATGACGTATAACGTATAACGTATAACGTATAACGTATAACGTATAACGTATAACGTATAACGTATAACGTATAACGTATAAAGTCTAACGTATAACGTATAACGTATAACGTATAACGTATATCGTATAACGTATAACGTATAACGAATAACGTAAAACGTTTAACGCATAATGTATAACGTATAACGTATAACGTATTACGTATAACCTATGACGTATAACGTATAACGTATAACGTATAACTTGTAACGAAAAACGTATAACGAATAACGTAAAACGTATGACGCATTACATGCTACGTATAAAGTATAACATTCAACGTATAACCTATGACGTATAACGTATAACTTGTAACGTATAACGTATAACGTATAACGTATAACCTATAACGTATAACGTATAATGTATAACGTATAACGTATAACGTATTACGTATAACCTATGACGTATAACGTATAACGTATAACGTATATCTTGTAACGAAAAACGTATAACGAATAACGTAAAACGTATGACGCATTACATGCTACGTATAAAGTATAACATTCAACGTATAACCTATGACGTATAACGTATAACTTGTAACGTATAACGTATAACGTATCACGTATAACGTATAACGTATAACGTATAACGTATAACGTATAACGTATAACGTATAACGTATAACGTATAACGTATAACGTATAACGTATAACGTATAACGTATAACGTATGACGTATAACGTATAACGTCTAACGTATAACGTATAACGTATAACGTATAACGTATATCGTATAACGTATAACGTATAACGAATAACGTAAAACGTATAACGCATAATGTATAACGTATAACGTATAACGTATTACGTATAACCTATGACGTATAACGTATAACGTATAACGTATATCTTCTAACGAAAAACGTATAACGAATAACGTAAAACGTATGACGCATTACATGCTACGTATAAAGTATAACATTCAACGTATAACCTATGACGTATAACGTATAACTTGTAACGTATAACGTATAACGTATAACTTGTAACGTATAACGTATAACGTATAACGTAAAACCTATAACGTATAACGTATAACGTATAACGTATAACGTATAACGTATAACGTATAACGTATAACGTATAACGTATAACGTATAAAGTATAACGTATAACGTATAACGTATAACGTATAACGTATAACGTATTACGTATAACGTATAACGTATAACGTATAACGTATAACGTATAACGTATAACGTATAACGTATTACGTATAACGTATAACGTATAACGTATAACGTATAACGTATAACGTATAACGTATAACGTATAACGTATAACGTATAACGTATAACGTATGACGTATAACGTATAACGTATAACGTATAACGTATAACGTATAACCTATGACGTATAACGTATAACGTATAACGTATAACGTATAACGTATAACGTATAATGTATAACGTATAACATGTAACGTATAACGTATAACGTATAACGTATAACGTATAACGTATAACGTATAACGTATATCGTATAACGTATAACGTATAACGTATAACGTATAACGTATAACGTATAACGTATAACGTAAAACGTATAACGTATAACGTATAACGTATGACGTATAACGTATAACGTATAACGTATAACGTATAACGTATAACGTATAACGTATAACGTATAACGTATAACGTATAACGTATAAAGTCTAACGTATAACGTATAACGTATAACGTATAACGAATATCGTATAACGTATAACGTATAACGAATAACGTAAAACGTTTAACGCATAATGTATAACGTATAACGTATAACGTATTACGTATAACCTATGACGTATAACGTATAACGTATAACGTATAACTTGTAACGAAAAACGTATAACGAATAACGTAAAACGTATGACGCATTACATGCTACGTATAAAGTATAACATTCAACGTATAACCTATGACGTATAACGTATAACTTGTAACGTATAACGTATAACGTATAACGTATAACGTATAACGTATAACGTATAACGTATAACGTATAACGTATAACGTATAACGTATAACGTATAACGTATAACGTCTAACGTATAACGTATAACGTATAACGTATAACGTATATCGTATAACGTATAACGTATAACGAATAACGTAAAACGTATAACGCATAATGTATAACGTATAACGTATAACGTATTACGTATAACCTATGACGTATAACGTATAACGTATAACGTATATCTTGTAACGAAAAACGTATAACGAATAACGTAAAACGTATGACGCATTACATGCTACGTATAAAGTATAACATTCAACGTATAACCTATGACGTATAACGTATAACTTGTAACGTATAACGTATAACGTATAACGTAAAACCTATAACGTATAACGTATAACGTATAACGTATAACGTATAACGTATAACGTATAACGTATAACGTATAACGTATAAAGTATAACGTATAACGTATAACGTATAACGTATAACGTATAACGTATTACGTATAACGTATAACGTATAACGTATAACGTATAACGTATAACGTATAACGTATAACGTATTACGTATAACGTATAACGTATAACGTATAACGTATAACGTATAACGTATAACGTATAACGTATAACGTATAACGTATAACGTATAACGTATAACGTATGACGTATAACGTATAACGTATAACGTATAACGTATAACGTATAACCTATGACGTATAACGTATAACGTATAACGTATAACGTATAACGTATAACGTATAATGTATAACGTATAACATGTAACGTATAACGTATAACGTATAACGTATAACGTATAACGTATAACGTATAACGTATATCGTATAACGTATAACGTATAACGTATAACGTATAACGTATAACGTATAACGTATAACGTAAAACGTATAACGTATAACGTATAACGTATGACGTATAACGTATAACGTATAACGTATAACGTATAACGTATAACGTATAACGTATAACGTATAACGTATAACGTATAAAGTCTAACGTATAACGTATAACGTATAACGTATAACGAATATCGTATAACGTATAACGTATAACGAATAACGTAAAACGTTTAACGCATAATGTATAACGTATAACGTATAACGTATTACGTATAACCTATGCCGTATAACGTATAACGTATAACGTATAACTTGTAACGAAAAACGTATAACGAATAACGTAAAACGTATGACGCATTACATGCTACGTATAAAGTATAACATTCAACGTATAACCTATGACGTATAACGTATAACTTGTAACGTATAACGTATAACGTATAACGTATAACCTATAACGTATAACGTATAACGTATAACGTATAACGTATAACGTATAACGTATAACGTATAACGTATAACGTATAACGTATAACGAATTACGTATAACGTATAACGTATAACGTATAACGTATAACGTATAACGTATAACGTATAACGTATAACGTATAACGTATAACGTATAACGTATAACGTATAACGTATAACGTATAACGTATAACGTATAACGTATAACGTATAACGTATAACGTATAACGTATAACGTATATCGTATAACGTATAACGTATAACGTATAACGTATAACGTATAACGTATAACGTATAACGTATAACTTATAACGTATAACGTATAACGTATAACGTATAACGTATAACGTATAACGTATAACGTATAACGTATAACGTATAACGTATAACGTATAACGTATAACGTATAACGTATAACGTATAACGTATAACGTCTAACGTATAACGTATAACGTATAACGTATAACGTATATCGTATAACGTATAACGTATAACGAATAACGTAAAACGTATAACGCATAATGTATAACGTATAACGTATAACGTATTACGTATAACCTATGACGTATAACGTATAACGTATAACGTATATCTTGTAACGAAAAACGTATAACGAATAACGTAAAACGTATGACGCATTACATGCTACGTATAAAGTATAACATTCAACGTATAACCTATGACGTATAACGTATAACTTGTAACGTATAACGTATAAAGTATAACGTATAACGTATAACGTATAACGTATAACGTATAACGTATTACGTATAACGTATAACGTATAACGTATAACGTATAACGTATAACGTATAACGTATAACGTATAACGTATAACGTATAACGTATAACGTATAACGTATAACGTATAACGTATAACGTATAACGTATAACGTATAACGTATGACGTATGACGTATAACGTATAACGTGTAACGTATAACATATAACGTATAACCTGTGACGTATAACGTATAATGTATAACGTATAACGTATAATGTATAACGTATAACATGTAACGTATAGCGTATAACGTATAACGTATAACGTATAACGTATAACGTATAACGTATAACGTATAACGTATAACGTATAACGTATTACGTATAACGTATAACGTATAACGTATAACGTACAACTTATAACGTATAACGTATATCGTATAACGTATAACGTATAACGTATAACGTATAACGTATAACGTATAACGTATAACGTATAACGTGTAACGTATAACGTATAACGTAAAACGTATAACGTATAACGTATAACGTATAACGTATAACGTACAACGTATAACGTACAACGTATAACGTATCACGTATAACGTATCACGAATAACGTATAACGTATAACGTATAACGTATAACGTATAACGTATAACGTATAACGTATAACGTATAACGTATAACGTATAACGTATAACGTATAACGTATAAAGTCTAACGTATAACGTATAACGTATAACGTATAACGAATATCGTATAACGTATAACGTATAACGAATAACGTAAAACGTTTAACGCATAATGTATAACGTATAACGTATAACGTATTACGTATAACCTATGACGTATAACGTATAACGTATAACGTATAACTTGT
The DNA here is from genome assembly GCF_051014685.1 of Ptiloglossa arizonensis. NCBI lineage: Eukaryota > Metazoa > Arthropoda > Insecta > Hymenoptera > Colletidae > Ptiloglossa > Ptiloglossa arizonensis. The sequence continues at coordinate 4,579 of NW_027480053.1, read as the reverse complement.
AACGAAAAACGTATAACGAATAACGTAAAACGTATGACGCATTACATGCTACGTATAAAGTATAACATTCAACGTATAACCTATGACGTATAATGTATAACTTGTAACGTATAACGTATAACGTATAACGTATAACCTATAACGTATAACGTATAACGTATAACGTATAACGTATAACGTATAACGTATAACGTATAACGTATAACGTATAACGTATAACGAATTACGTATAACGTATAACGTATAACGTATAACGTATAACGTATAACGTATAACGTATAACGTATAACGTATAACGTATAACGTATAACGTATAACGTATAACGTATAACGTATAACGTATAACGTATAACGTATAAAGTATAACGTATAACGTATAACGTATAACGTATAACGTATAACGTAGAACGTACAACGTATAACATATAACGTATAATGTATAACGTATAACGTATAACGTATAACGTATAACGTATAACGTATAAAGTATAACGTATAACGTATAACGTATAACGTATAACGTATAACGTAGAACGTACAACGTATAACATATAACGTATAATGTATAACGTATAACGTATAACGTATAACGTATAACGTATAACGTATAACGTATAACGTATAACGTATAACGTATAACGTATTACGTATAACGTATAACGTATAACGTATAACGTATAAAGTATAACGTATAACGTATAACGTATAACGTATAACGTATAACGTAGAACGTACAACGTATAACATATAACGTATAACGTATAACGTTTAACGTATAACGTATAACGTATAACGTATAACGTATAACGTATAACGTATAACGTATTACGTATAACGTATAACATATAACGTATAACGTATAACGTATAACGTATAACGTATAACGTATAACGTATAACGTATAACGTATAACGTATAACGAATTACGTATAACGTATAACGTATAACGTATAACGTATAACGTATAACGTATAACGTATAACGTATAACGTATAACGTATAACGTATAACGTATAACGTATAACGTATAACGTATAACGTATAACGTATAACGTATAACGTATAAAGTATAACGTATAACGTATAACGTATAACGTATAACGTATAACGTATAACGTATGACGTATAACGTATAACGTATAACGTATAACGTATAACGTATAACGTATAACCTATGACGTATAACGTATAACGTATAACGTATAACGTATAACGTATAACGTATAACGTATAACGTATAACGTATAACGTATAACGTATAAAGTATAACGTATAACGTTTAACGTATAACGTATAACGTATAACGTATAACGTATAATGTATAACGTATAACGTATAACGTATAACGTATAACGTATAACGTATAACGTATAACGTATAACGTATAACGTATGACGTATAACGTATAACGTATAACGTATAACGTATAACGTATAACGTATAACCTATGACGTATAACGTATAACGTATAACGTATAACGTATAACGTATAATGTATAACGTATAACATGTAACGTATAACGTATAACGTATAACGTATAACGTATAACGTATAACGTATAACGTATATCGTATAACGTATAACGTATAACGTATAACGTATAACGTATAACGTATAACGTATAACGTAAAACGTATAACGTATAACGTATAACGTATGACGTATAACGTATAACGTATAACGTATAACGTATAACGTATAACGTATAACGTATAACGTATAACGTATAACGTATAAAGTCTAACGTATAACGTATAACGTATAACGTATAACGTATATCGTATAACGTATAACGTATAACGAATAACGTAAAACGTTTAACGCATAATGTATAACGTATAACGTATAACGTATTACGTATAACCTATGACGTATAACGTATAACGTATAACGTATAACTTGTAACGAAAAACGTATAACGAATAACGTAAAACGTATGACGCATTACATGCTACGTATAAAGTATAACATTCAACGTATAACCTATGACGTATAACGTATAACTTGTAACGTATAACGTATAACGTATAACGTATAACCTATAACGTATAACGTATAATGTATAACGTATAACGTATAACGTATTACGTATAACCTATGACGTATAACGTATAACGTATAACGTATATCTTGTAACGAAAAACGTATAACGAATAACGTAAAACGTATGACGCATTACATGCTACGTATAAAGTATAACATTCAACGTATAACCTATGACGTATAACGTATAACTTGTAACGTATAACGTATAACGTATAACGTATAACGTATAACGTATAACGTATAACGTATAACGTATAACGTATAACGTATAACGTATAACGTATAACGTATAACGTATAACGTATAACGTATAACGTATAACGTATGACGTATAACGTATAACGTCTAACGTATAACGTATAACGTATAACGTATAACGTATATCGTATAACGTATAACGTATAACGAATAACGTAAAACGTATAACGCATAATGTATAACGTATAACGTATAACGTATTACGTATAACCTATGACGTATAACGTATAACGTATAACGTATATCTTGTAACGAAAAACGTATAACGAATAACGTAAAACGTATGACGCATTACATGCTACGTATAAAGTATAACATTCAACGTATAACCTATGACGTATAACGTATAACTTGTAACGTATAACGTATAACGTATAACTTGTAACGTATAACGTATAACGTATAACGTAAAACCTATAACGTATAACGTATAACGTATAACGTATAACGTATAACGTATAACGTATAACGTATAACGTATAACGTATAACGTATAAAGTATAACGTATAACGTATAACGTATAACGTATAACGTATAACGTATTACGTATAACGTATAACGTATAACGTATAACGTATAACGTATAACGTATAACGTATAACGTATTACGTATAACGTATAACGTATAACGTATAACGTATAACGTATAACGTATAACGTATAACGTATAACGTATAACGTATAACGTATAACGTATAACGTATGACGTATAACGTATAACGTATAACGTATAACGTATAACGTATAACCTATGACGTATAACGTATAACGTATAACGTATAACGTATAACGTATAACGTATAATGTATAACGTATAACATGTAACGTATAACGTATAACGTATAACGTATAACGTATAACGTATAACGTATAACGTATATCGTATAACGTATAACGTATAACGTATAACGTATAACGTATAACGTATAACGTATAACGTAAAACGTATAACGTATAACGTATAACGTATGACGTATAACGTATAACGTATAACGTATAACGTATAACGTATAACGTATAACGTATAACGTATAACGTATAACGTATAACGTATAAAGTCTAACGTATAACGTATAACGTATAACGTATAACGAATATCGTATAACGTATAACGTATAACGAATAACGTAAAACGTTTAACGCATAATGTATAACGTATAACGTATAACGTATTACGTATAACCTATGACGTATAACGTATAACGTATAACGTATAACTTGTAACGAAAAACGTATAACGAATAACGTAAAACGTATGACGCATTACATGCTACGTATAAAGTATAACATTCAACGTATAACCTATGACGTATAACGTATAACTTGTAACGTATAACGTATAACGTATAACGTATAACGTATAACGTATAACGTATAACGTATAACGTATAACGTATAACGTATAACGTATAACGTATAACGTATAACGTCTAACGTATAACGTATAACGTATAACGTATAACGTATATCGTATAACGTATAACGTATAACGAATAACGTAAAACGTATAACGCATAATGTATAACGTATAACGTATAACGTATTACGTATAACCTATGACGTATAACGTATAACGTATAACGTATATCTTGTAACGAAAAACGTATAACGAATAACGTAAAACGTATGACGCATTACATGCTACGTATAAAGTATAACATTCAACGTATAACCTATGACGTATAACGTATAACTTGTAACGTATAACGTATAACGTATAACGTAAAACCTATAACGTATAACGTATAACGTATAACGTATAACGTATAACGTATAACGTATAACGTATAACGTATAACGTATAAAGTATAACGTATAACGTATAACGTATAACGTATAACGTATAACGTATTACGTATAACGTATAACGTATAACGTATAACGTATAACGTATAACGTATAACGTATAACGTATTACGTATAACGTATAACGTATAACGTATAACGTATAACGTATAACGTATAACGTATAACGTATAACGTATAACGTATAACGTATGACGTATAACGTATAACGTATAACGTATAACGTATAACGTATAACCTATGACGTATAACGTATAACGTATAACGTATAACGTATAACGTATAACGTATAATGTATAACGTATAACATGTAACGTATAACGTATAACGTATAACGTATAACGTATAACGTATAACGTATAACGTATATCGTATAACGTATAACGTATAACGTATAACGTATAACGTATAACGTATAACGTATAACGTAAAACGTATAACGTATAACGTATAACGTATGACGTATA
>NW_027480052.1:0-42797 GCF_051014685.1 Ptiloglossa arizonensis | reverse complement strand
TTCGGAGCAGCAGAATTGCGAAAAATTTGTTGTCTTCTCAACCATTTCTTAGCTTCAAACTCCTATATCTTGCGAATGGATTGACCTAACCCAAAAATTCCTATTGCATCTGAAAGTCGAAACTCGCCCGATTACAGCGGTATGTGTATTTTTTCCCTAGGCCATTCTGGTTAAGCGTTTGGAGCAGCAGAATTGCGAAAAATTTTTTGCCTTCTCAACCATTTCTTGGCTTCAAACTCCCATATCTCGCGAACGGATCGACCTAACCCAAAAATTCCTATTGCATCTGAAAGTAGAAACTCGCCCGATTACAACGGTATGTGTATTTTTTCCCTAGGCCATTCTGGTTAAGCGTTTGTAGCAGCAGAATTGCGAAAAATTTGTTGTCTTCTCAACCATTTCTTGGCTTCAAACTCCCATATCTCGCGAACGGATTGACCTAACCCAAAAATTCCTATTGCATCTGAAAGTAGAAACTCGCCCGATTACAACGGTATGTGTATTTTTTCCCTAGGCCATTCTGGTTAAGCGTTTGGAGTAGCAGAAGTGCGAAAAATTTTTTGCCTTCTCAACCATTTCTTGGCTTCAAACTCACATATCTCGCGAACGGATTGACCTAACCCAAAAATTCCTATTGCATCAGAAAGTAGAAACTCGCCCGATTACAACGGTATGTGTATTTTTTCCCTAGGCCATTCTGGTTAAGCGTTTGGGTCAGCAGAAATGCGAAAAATTTTTTGCCTTCTCAACCATTTCTTGGCTTCAAACTCCCATATCTCGCGAACGGATTGACCTAACCCAAAAATTCCTATTGCATCTGAAAGTAGAAACTCGCCCGACTACAGCGGTATGTGTATTTTTTCCCTAGGCCATTCTGGTTAAGCGTTTGGAGCAGCAGAAGTGCGAAAAATTTTTTGCCTTCTCAACCATTTCTTGGCTTCAAACTCCCATATGTCGCGAACGGATTGACCTAACCCAAAAATTCCTATTGCATCTGAAAGTAGAAACTCGCCCGATTACAGCGGTATGTGTATTTTTTCCCTAGGCCATTCTGGTTAAGCGTTTGGAGCAGCAGAATTGCGAAAAATTTTCTGCCTTCTCAAACATTCCTTGGCTTCAAACTCCCATATCTCGCGAACGGATTGACCTAATCCAAAAATTCTAATTGCATCTGAAAGTAGAAGCTCGCCCGATTACAACGGTATGTGTATTTTTTCTCTAGACCATTCTGGTTAAGCGTTTGGAGCAGCAGAAGTGCGAAAAATTTGTTGTCTTCTCAACCATTTCTTAGCTCCAAACTCCCATATCTCGCGAACGGATTGACCTAACCCAAAAGTTCCTGTTGCAACTGAAGTGTAGAAATTCGCCCGATTACAACGGTATGTGTATTTTTTCCCTAGGCCACTCTGGTTAAGCGTTTGGAGCAGCAGAAGTGCGTAAAATTTGTTGTCTTCTCAACCATTTTTCTTAGCTTCGAACTCCCATATCTCGCGAACGGATTGACCAAACCCAAAAACTACTGCTGCGTCTGAAAGTAGAAACTCGCCCGGTTACAACTGTATGCGTATTTTTTCCCTAGGCCATTCTGGTTAAGCGTTTGGAGCAGCAGAATTGCGAAAAATTTGTTGTCTTCTCAACCATTTCTTAGCTTCAAACTCCCATATCTCGCGAACGGATTGATCTAACCCAAAAATTCCTATTGCATCTGAAAGTAGAAACTCGCCCGATTACAACGGTATGTGTATTTTTTCCCTAGGCCATTCTGGTTAAGCGTTTGTAGCAGCAGAATTGCGAAAAATTTGTTGTCTCCTCAACCATTTCTTAGCTTCAAACTCCCATATCTCGCGAACGGATTGACCTAACCCAAAAATTCCTGTTGCATCTGAAAGTAGAAACTCGCCCGATTACAAAGGTATCTGTATTTTTTCCCTAGGCCATTCTGGTTAAGCGTTTGGAGCAGCAGAATTGTGAAAAATTTTTTGCCTTCTCAACCATTTCTTGGCTTCAAACTCCCATATCTCGCGAACGGATTGACCTAACCCAAAAATTCCTATTGCATCTGAAAGTAGAAACTCGCCCGATTACAACGGTATGTGTATTTTTTCCCTAGGCCATTCTGGTTAAGCGTTTGGAGCCGCAGAATTGCGAAAAATTTTTTGCCTTCTCAACCATTTCTTGGCTTCAAACTCCCATATCTCGCGAACGGATTGACCTAACCCAAAAATTCCTATTGCATCTGAAAGTAGAAACTCGCCCGATTACAACGGTATGTGTATTTTTTCCCTAGGCCATTCTGGTTAAGCTTTTGGAGCAGCAGAAGTGCGAAAAATTTGTTGTCTTCTCAACCATTTCTTAGCTTCGAACTCCCATATCTCGCGAACGGATCGACCTCACCCAAAAAGTCCTATTGCATCTGAAAGTAGAAACTCGCCCGATTACAACGGTATGTGTATTTTTCCCCTAGGCCATTCTGGTTAAGCTTTTGGAGCAGCAGAAGTGCGAAAAATTTGTTGTCTTCTCAACCATTTCTTAGCTTCAAACACCCATATCTCGCGAACGGATTGACCTAACCCAAAAATTCCTGTTGCATCTGAAAGTGGGAACTCGCCCGACTACAACGGTATGTGTATTTTTTCCCTAGGCCATTCTGGTTAAGCGTTTGGAGCAGCAGAATTGCGAAAAATTTTTTGCCTTCACAACCATTTCCTGGCTTCAAACTCCCATATCTCGCGAACGGATTGACCTAACCCAAAAAGTCCTATTGCATCTGAAAGTAGAAACTCGCCCGATTACAACGGTATGTGTATTTTTCCCCTAGGCCATTCTGGTTAAGCGTTTGGACCAGCAGAATTGCGAAAAATTGTTTGCCTTCACAACCATTTCTTGGCTTCAAAGTCCCATATCTCGCGAACGGATTGACCTAACCCAAAAATTCCTATTGCATCTGAAAGTAGAAACTCGCCCGATTACAACGGTATGTGTATTTTTTCCCTAGGCCATTCTGGTTAAGCGTTTGGATCAGCAGAAATGCGAAAAATTTTTTGCCTTCTCAACCATTTCTTGGCTTCAAACTCCCATATCTCGCGAACGGATTGACCTAACCCAAAAATTCCTATTGCATCTGAAAGTAGAACCTCGCCCGATTACAGCGGTATGTGTATTTTATCCCTAGGCCATTCTGGTTAAGCGTTTGGAGCAGCAGAATTGCGAAAAATTTATTGCCTTCTCAACCATTTCTTGGCTTCAAACTCCCATATCTCGCGAACGGATTGACCTCACCCAAAAATTCCTATTGCATCTGAAAGTAGAAACTCGCCCGATTACAGCGGTATGAGTATTTTTTCCCTAGGCCATTCTGGTTAAGCTTTCGGAGCAGCAGAATTGCGAAAAATTTGTTGTCTTCTCAACCATTTCTTAGCTTCAAACTCCCATATCTCGCGAATGGATTGACCTAACCCAAAAATTCCTATTGCATCTGAAAGTAGAAACTCGCCCGATTACAACGGTATGTGTATTTTTTCCCTATGCCATTCTGGTTAAGCGTTTGGATCAGCGGAAATGCGAAAAATTTTTTGCCTTCTCAACCATTTCTTGGCTTCAAACTCCCATATCTCGCGAACGGATTGACCTCACCCAAAAATTCCTATTGCATCTGAAAGTAGAAACTCGCCCGATTACAGCGGTATGTGTATTTTTTCCCTAGGCCATTCTGGTTAAGCGTTTGGAGCAGCAGAATTGCGAAAAATTTGTTGTCTTCTCAACCATTTCTTAGCTTCAAACTCCCATATCTCGCGAACGGATTGACCTAACCCAAAAATTCCTATTGCATCTGAAAATAGAAACTCGCCCGATTACAGCGGTATGGATTTTTTTCCCTAGGCCATTCTGGTTAAGCGATTGGAGAAGCAGAATTCCGAAAAATTTTTTATCCTTCTCAACCATTTCTTGGCTTCAAACTCCCATATCTCGCGAACGGATTGACCTAACCCAAAAATTCCTGTAGCGTCTGGAAGTAGAAACTCGCCCGATTACAACGGTATGTGTATTTTTTCCCTAGCCCATTCTGGTCAAGCGTTCGGAGCAGCAGAATTGCGAAAAATTTTTTGCCTTCTCAACCATTTCTTGGCTTCAAACTCCCATATCTCGCGAACGGATTGACCTCACCCAAAAATTCCTATTGCATCTGAAAGTAGAAACTCGCCCGATTACAGCGGTATGTGTATTTTTTCCCTAGGCCATTCTGGTTAAGCGTTCGGAGCAGCAGAATTGCGAAAAATTTGTTGTCTTCTCAACCATTTCTTAGCTTCAAACTCCCATATCTCGCGAACGGATTGACCTAACCCAAAAATTCCTATTGCATCTGAAAATAGAAACTCGCCCGATTACAGCGGTATGGATTTTTTTCCCTAGGCCATTCTGGTTAAGCGTTTGGAGAAGCAGAATTCCGAAAAATTTTTTATCCTTCTCAACCATTTCTTGGCTTCAAACTCCCATATCTCGCGAACGGATTGACCTAACCCAAAAATTCCTGTAGCGTCTGGAAGTAGAAACTCGCCCGATTACAACGGTATGTGTATTTTTTCCCTAGCCCATTCTGGTCAAGCGTTCGGAGCAGCAGAATTGCGAAAAATTTTTTGCCTTCTCAACCATTTCTTGGCTTCAAACTCACATACCTCGCGAACGGATTGACCTAACCCAAAAATTCCTATTGCATCAGAAAGTAGAAACTCGCCCGATTACAACGGTATGTGTATTTTTTCCCTAGGCCATTCTGGTTAAGCGTTTGGGTCAGCAGAAATGCGAAAAATTTTTTGCCTTCTCAACCATTTCTTGGCTTCAAACTCCCATATCTCGCGAACGGATTGACCTAACCCAAAAATTCCTATTGCATCTGAAAGTAGAAACTCGCCCGACTACAGCGGTATGTGTATTTTCTCCCTAGGCCATTCTGGTTAAGCGTTTGGTGCAGCAGAATTGCGAAAAATTTTCTGCCTTCTCAAACATTTCTTGGCTTCAAACACCCATATCTCGCGAACGGATTGACCTAACCCAAAAATTCTAATTGCATCTGAAAGTAGAAGCTCGCCCGATTACAACGGTATGTGTATTTTTTCTCTAGGCCATTCTGGTTAAGCGTTTGGAGCAGCAGAAGCGCGAAAAATTTGTTGTCTTCTCAACCATTTCTTAGCTCCAAACTCCCATATCTCGCGAACGGATTGACCTAACCCAAAAGTTCCTGTTGCAACTGAAGTGTAGAAATTCGCCCGATTACAACGGTATGTGCATTTTTTCCCTAGGCCACTCTGGTTAAGCGTTTGGAGCAGCAGAAGTGCGTAAAATTTGTTGTCTTCTCAACCATTTTTCTTAGCTTCAAACTCCCATATCTCGCGAACGGATTGACCAAACCCAAAAACTCCTGCTGCGTCTGAAAGTAGAAACTCGCCCGGTTACAACTGTATGCGTATTTTTTCCCTGGGCCATTCTGGTTAAGCGTTTGGAGCAGCAGAATTGCGAAAAATTTTTTGCCTTCTCAAACATTTCTTGGTTTCAAGCTCCCATATCTCGCGAACGGATTGACCTAACCCAAAAATTCCTATGCATCTGAAAGTAGAAACTCGCCCGATTACAACGGTATGTGTATTTTTTCCCTAGGCCATTCTGATTAAGCGTTTGGAGCAGCAGAGTTGCGAAAAATTTGTTGTCTCCTCAACCATTTCTTAGCTTCAAACTCCCATATCTTGCGAACGGATTGACCTAACCCAAAAATTCCTATTGCATCTGAAAGTAGAAACTCGCCCGATTACAACGGTATGTGTATTTTTTCCCTAGGCCATTCTGGTTAAGCGTTTGGAGCAGCAGAATTGCGAAAAATTTTTTGCCTTCTCAAACATTTCTTGGTTTCAAGCTCCCATATCTCGCGAACGGATTGACCTAACCCAAAAATTCCTATTGCATCTGAAAGTAGAAACTCGCCGGATTACAACGGTATGTGTATTTTTTCCCTAGGCCATTCTGATTAAGCGTTTGGAGCAGCAGAGTTGCGAAAAATTTGTTGTCTTCTCAACCATTTCTTAGCTTCAAACTCCCATATCTCGCGAACGGATTAACCTAACCCAAAAATTCCTATTGCATCTGAAAGTAGAAACTCGCCCGATTACAGCGGTATGTGTATTTTTTCCCTAGGCCATTCTGGTTAAGCGTTTGGAGCAGCAGAAGTGTGAAAAATTTTTTGCCTTCTCAACCATTTCTTGGCTTCAAACTCACATACCTCGCGAACGGATTGACCTAACCCAAAAATTCCTATTGCATCAGAAAGTAGAAACTCGCCCGATTACAACGGTATGTGTATTTTTTCCCTAGGCCATTCTGGTTAAGCGTTTGGGTCAGCAGAAATGCGAAAAATTTTTTGCCTTCTCAACCATTTCTTGGCTTCAAACTCCCATATCTCGCGAACGGATTGACCTAACCCAAAAATTCCTATTGCATCTGAAAGGAGAAATTCGCCCGACTACAGCGGTATGTGTATTTTCTCCCTAGGCCATTCTGGTTAAGCGTTTGGTGCAGCAGAATTGCGAAAAATTTTCTGCCTTCTCAAACATTTCTTGGCTTCAAACACCCATATCTCGCGAACGGATTGACCTAACCCAAAAATTCTAATTGCATCTGAAAGTAGAAGCTCGCCCGATTACAACGGTATGTGTATTTTTTCTCTAGGCCATTCTGGTTAAGCGTTTGGAGCAGCAGAAGCGCGAAAAATTTGTTGTCTTCTCAACCATTTCTTAGCTCCAAACTCCCATATCTCGCGAACGGATTGACCTAACCCAAAAGTTCCTGTTGCAACTGAAGTGTAGAAATTCGCCCGATTACAACGGTATGTGTATTTTTTCCCTAGGCCACTCTGGTTAAGCGTTTGGAGCAGCAGAAGTGCGTAAAATTTGTTGTCTTCTCAACCATTTTTCTTAGCTTCAAACTCCCATATCTCGCGAACGGATTGACCAAACCCAAAAACTCCTGCTGCGTCTGAAAGTAGAAACTCGCCCGGTTACAACTGTATGCGTATTTTTTCCCTGGGCCATTCTGGTTAAGCGTTTGGAGCAGCAGAATTGCGAAAAATTTTTTGCCTTCTCAAACATTTCTTGGTTTCAAGCTCCCATATCTCGCGAACGGATTGACCTAACCCAAAAATTCCTATGCATCTGAAAGTAGAAACTCGCCCGATTACAACGGTATGTGTATTTTTTCCCTAGGCCATTCTGATTAAGCGTTTGGAGCAGCAGAGTTGCGAAAAATTTGTTGTCTCCTCAACCATTTCTTAGCTTCAAACTCCCATATCTCGCGAACGGATTAACCTAACCCAAAAATTCCTATTGCATCTGAAAGTAGAAACTCGCCCGATTACAGCGGTATGTGTATTTTTTCCCTAGGCCATTCTGGTTAAGCGTTTGGAGCAGCAGAAGTGTGAAAAATTTTTTGCCTTCTCAACCATTTCTTGGCTTCAAACTCACATACCTCGCGAACGGATTGACCTAACCCAAAAATTCCTATTGCATCAGAAAGTAGAAACTCGCCCGATTACAACGGTATGTGTATTTTTTCCCTAGGCCATTCTGGTTAAGCGTTTGGGTCAGCAGAAATGCGAAAAATTTTTTGCCTTCTCAACCATTTCTTGGCTTCAAACTCCCATATCTCGCGAACGGATTGACCTAACCCAAAAATTCCTATTGCATCTGAAAGTAGAAGCTCGCCCGACTACAGCGGTATGTGTATTTTTTCCATAGGCCATTCTGGTTAAGCGTTTGGAGCAGCAGAAGTGCGAAAAATTTTTTGCCTTCTCAACCATTTCTTGGCTTCAAACTCCCATATGTCGCGAACGGATTGACCTAACCCAAAAATTCCTATTGCATCTGAAAGTAGAAACTCGCCCGATTACAGCGGTATGTGTATTTTTTCCCTAGGCCATTCTGGCTAAGCGTTTGGAGCAGCAGAATTGCGAAAAATTTTCTGCCTTCTCAAACATTTCTTGGCTTCAAACTCCCATATCTCGCGAACGGATTGACCTAACCCAAAAATTCTAATTGCATCTGAAAGTAGAAGCTCGCCCGATTACAACGGTATGTGTATTTTTTCTCTAGGCCATTCTGGTTAAGCGTTTGGAGCAGCAGAAGTGCGAAAAATTTGTTGTCTTCTCAACCATTTCTTAGCTCCAAACTCCCATATCTCGCGAACGGATTGACCTAACCCAAAAGTTCCTGTTGCAACTGAAGTGTAGAAATTCGCCCGATTACAACGGTATGTGTATTTTTTCCCTAGGCCACTCTGGTTAAGCGTTTGGAGCAGCAGAAGTGCGTAAAATTTGTTGTCTTCTCAACCATTTTTCTTAGCTTCAAACTCCCATATCTCGCGAACGGATTGACCAAACCCAAAAACTCCTGCTGCGTCTGAAAGTAGAAACTCGCCCGGTTACAACTGTATGCGTATTTTTTCCCTAGGCCATTCTGGTTAAGCGTTTGGAGCAGCAGAATTGCGAAAAATTTGTTGTCTTCTCAACCATTTCTTAGCTTCAAACTCCCATATCTCGCGAACGGATTGATCTAACCCAAAAATTCCTATTGCATCTGAAAGTAGAAACTCGCCCGATTACAACGGTATGTGTATTTTTTCCCTAGGCCATTCTGGTTAAGCGTTTGTAGCAGCAGAATTGCGAAAAATTTGTTGTCTCCTCAACCATTTATTGGCTTCAAACTCCCATATGTCGCGAACGGATTGACCTAACCCAAAAATTCCTATTGCATCTGAAAGTAGAAACTCGCCCGATTACAGCGGTATGTGTATTTTTTCCCTAGGCCATTCTGGTTAAGCGTTTGGAGCAGCAGAATTGCGAAAAATTTTCTGCCTTCTCAAACATTTCTTGGCTTCAAACTCCCATATCTCGCGAACGGATTGACCTAACCCAAAAATTCCAATTGCATCAGAAAGTAGAAGCTCGCCCGATTACAACGGTATGTGTATTTTTTCTCTAGGCCATTCTGGTTAAGCGTTTGGAGCAGCAGACGTGCGAAAAATTTGTTGTCTTCTCAACCATTTCTTAGCTTCAAAGTCCCATATCTCGCGAACGGATTGACCTAACCCAAAAATTCCTATGCATCTGAAAGTAGAAACTCGCCCGATTACAACGGTATGTGTATTTTTTCCCTAGGCCATTCTGATTAAGCGTTTGGAGCAGCAGAGTTGCGAAAAATTTGTTGTCTTCTCAACCATTTCTTAGCTTCAAACTCCCATATCTCGCGAACGGATTAACCTAACCCAAAAATTCCTATTGCATCTGAAAGTAGAAACTCGCCCGATTACAGCGGTATGTGTATTTTTTCCCTAGGCCATTCTGGTTAAGCGTTTGGAGCAGCAGAAGTGTGAAAAATTTTTTGCCTTCTCAACCATTTCTTGGCTTCAAACTCACATACCTCGCGAACGGATTGACCTAACCCAAAAATTCCTATTGCATCAGAAAGTAGAAACTCGCCCGATTACAACGGTATGTGTATTTTTTCCCTAGGCCATTCTGATTAAGCGTTTGGAGCAGCAGAGTTGCGAAAAATTTGTTGTCTTCTCAACCATTTCTTAGCTTCAAACTCCCATATCTCGCGAACGGATTAACCTAACCCAAAAATTCCTATTGCATCTGAAAGTAGAAACTCGCCCGTTTGCAGCGGTATGTGTATTTTTTCCCTAGGCCATTCTGGTTAAGCGTTTGGAGCAGCAGAAGTGTGAAAAATTTTTTGCCTTCTCAACCATTTCTTGGCTTCAAACTAACATACCTCGCGAACGGATTGACCTAACCCAAAAATTCCTATTGCATCAGAAAGTAGAAACTCGCCCGATTACAACGGTATGTGTATTTTTTCCCTAGGCCATTCTGGTTAAGCGTTTGGGTCAGCAGAAATGCGAAAAATTTTTTGCCTTCTCAACCATTTCTTGGCTTCAAACTCCCATATCTCGCGAACGGATTGACCTAACCCAAAAATTCCTATTGCATCTGAAAGTAGAAACTCGCCCGACTACAGCGGTATGTGTATTTTCTCCCTAGGCCATTCTGGTTAAGCGTTTGGTGCAGCAGAATTGCGAAAAATTTTCTGCCTTCTCAAACATTTCTTGGCTTCAAACACCCATATCTCGCGAACGGATTGACCTAACCCAAAAATTCTAATTGCATCTGAAAGTAGAAGCTCGCCCGATTACAACGGTATGTGTATTTTTTCTCTAGGCCATTCTGGTTAAGCGTTTGGAGCAGCAGAAGCGCGAAAAATTTGTTGTCTTCTCAACCATTTCTTAGCTCCAAACTCCCATATCTCGCGAACGGATTGACCTAACCCAAAAGTTCCTGTTGCAACTGAAGTGTAGAAATTCGCCCGATTACAACGGTATGTGTATTTTTTCCCTAGGCCACTCTGGTTAAGCGTTTGGAGCAGCAGAAGTGCGTAAAATTTGTTGTCTTCTCAACCATTTTTCTTAGCTTCAAACTCCCATATCTCGCGAACGGATTGACCAAACCCAAAAACTCCTGCTGCGTCTGAAAGTAGAAACTCGCCCGGCTACAACTGTATGCGTATTTTTTCCCTGGGCCATTCTGGTTAAGCGTTTGGAGCAGCAGAACTGCGAAAAATTTGCTGTCTTCTCAACCATTTCTTAGCTTCAAACTCCCATATCTCGCGAACGGATTGATCTAACCCAAAAATTCCTATTGCATCTGAAAGTAGAAACTCGCCCGATTACAACGGTATGTGTATTTTTTCCCTAGGCCATTCTGGTTAAGCGTTTGTAGCAGCAGAATTGCGAAAAATTTGTTGTCTCCTCAACCATTTCTTAGCTTCAAACTCCCATATCTCGCGAACGGATTGACCTAACCCAAAAATTCCTGTTGCATCTGAAAGTAGAAACTCGCCCGATTACAAAGGTATCTGTATTTTTTCCCTAGGCCATTCTGGTTAAGCGTTTGGAGCAGCAGAATTGTGAAAAATTTTTTGCCTTCTCAACCATTTCTTGGCTTCAAACTCCCATATCTCGCGAACGGATTGACCTAACCCAAAAATTCCTATTGCATCTGAAAGTAGAAACTCGCCCCATTACAACGGTATGTGTATTTTTCCCCTAGGCCATTCTGGTTAAGCTTTTGGAGCAGCAGAAGTGCGAAAAATTTGTTGTCTTCTCAACCATTTCTTAGCTTCAAACACCCATATCTCGCGAATGGATTGACCTAACCCAAAAATTCCTATTGCATCTGAAAGTCGAAACTCGCCCGATTACAACGGTATGTGTATTTTTTCCCTAGGGCATTCTGGTTAAGCGTTTGGAGCAGCAGAATTGCGAAAAATTTTTTGCCTTCACAACCATTTCCTGGCTTCAAACTCCCATATCTCGCGAACGGATTGACCTAACCCAAAAAGTCCTATTGCATCTGAAAGTAGAAACTCGCCCGATTACAACGGTATGTGTATTTTTCCCCTAGGCCATTCTGGTTAAGCGTTTGGACCAGCAGAATTGCGAAAAATTGTTTGCCTTCACAACCATTTCTTGGCTTCAAACTCCCATATCTCGCGAACGGATTGACCTAACCCAAAAATTCCTATTGCATCTGAAAGTAGAAACTCGCCCGATTACAACGGTATGTGTATTTTTTCCCTAGGCCATTCTGGTTAAGCGTTTGGAGCAGCAGAATTGCGAAAAATTTTTTGCCTTCTCCACCATTTCTTGGCTTCAAACTCCCATATCTCGCGAACGGGTTGACCTAACCGAAAAATTCCTATTGCATCTGAAAGTAGAAACTCGCCCGATTACAACGGTATGTGTATTTTTTCCCTAGGCCATTCTGGTTAAGCGTTTGGGTCAGCAGAAATGCGAAAAATTTCTTGCCTTCTCAACCATTTCTTGGCTTCAAACTCCCATATCTCGCGAACGTATTGACCTAACCCAAAAATTGCTATTGCATCTGAAAGTAGAAACTCGCCCGATTACAACGGTGTGTGTATTTTTTCCATAGGCCATTCTGGTCAAGCGTTTGGAGCAGCAGAACTGCGAAAAATTTGTTGTCTTCTCAACCATTTCTTAGCTTCAAACTCCCATATCTCGCGAACGGATTGACCTAACCCAAAAATTCCTATTGCATCTGAAAGTAGAAACTCGCCCGATTACAACGGTATGTGTATTTTTTCCCTATGCCATTCTGGTTAAGCGTTTGGATCAGCAGAAATGCGAAAAATTTTTTGCCTTCTCAACCATTTCTTGGCTTCAAACTCCCATATCTCGCGAACGGATTGACCTAACACAAAAATTCCTATTGCATCTGAAAGTAGAACCTCGCCCGATTACAGCGGTATGTGTATTTTTTCCCTAGGCCATTCTGGTTAAGCGTTTGGGGCAGCAGAATTGCGAAAAATTTATTGCCTTCTCAACCATTTCTTGGCTTCAAACTCCCATATCTCGCGAACGGATTGACCTCACCCAAAAATTCCTATTGCATCTGAAAGTAGAAACTCGCCCGATTACAGCGGTATGTGTATTTTTTCCCTAGGCCATTCTGGTTAAGCGTTCGGAGCAGCAGAATTGCGAAAAATTTGTTGTCTTCTCAACCATTTCTTAGCTTCAAACTCCCATATCTCGCGAATGGATTGACCTAACCCAAAAATTCCTATTGCATCTGAAAGTCGAAACTCGCCCGATTACAGCGGTATGTGTATTTTTTCCCTAGGCCATTCTGGTTAAGCGTTTGGAGCAGCAGAATTGCGAAAAATTTTTTGCCTTCTCAACCATTTCTTGGCTTCAAACTCCCATATCTCGCGAACGGATCGACCTAACCCAAAAATTCCTATTGCATCTGAAAGTAGAAACTCGCCCGATTACAACGGTATGTGTATTTTTTCCCTAGGCCATTCTGGTTAAGCGTTTGTAGCAGCAGAATTGCGAAAAATTTGTTGTCTTCTCAACCATTTCTTAGCTTCAAACTCCCATATCTCGCGAACGGATTGACCTAACCCAAAAATTCCTATTGCATCTGAAAGTAGAAACTCGCCCGCTTACAGCGGTATGTGTATTTTTTCCCTAGGCCATTCTGGTTAAGCGTTTGGAGTAGCAGAAGTGCGAAAAATTTTTTGCCTTCTCAACCATTTCTTGGCTTCAAACTCACATATCTCGCGAACGGATTGACCTAACCCAAAAATTCCTATTGCATCAGAAAGTAGAAACTCGCCCGATTACAACGGTATGTGTATTTTTTCCCTAGGCCATTCTGGTTAAGCGTTTGGGTCAGCAGAAATGCGAAAAATTTTTTGCCTTCTCAACAATTTCTTGGCTTCAAACTCCCATATCTCGCGAACGGATTGACCTAACCCAAAAATTCCTACTGCATCTGAAAGTAGAAACTCGCCCGACTACAGCGGTATGTGTATTTTTTCCCTAGGCCATTCTGGTTAAGCGTTTGGAGCAGCAGAAGTGCGAAAAATTTTTTGCCTTCTCAACCATTTCTTGGCTTCAAACTCCCATATGTCGCGAACGGATTGACCTAACCCAAAAATTCCTATTGCATCTGAAAGTAGAAACTCGCCCGATTACAGCGGTATGTGTATTTTTTCCCTAGGCCATTCTGGTTAAGCGTTTGGAGCAGCAGAATTGCGAAAAATTTTCTGCCTTCTCAAACATTCCTTGGCTTCAAACTCCCATATCTCGCGAACGGATTGACCTAACCCAAAAATTCTAATTGCATCTGAAAGTAGAAGCTCGCCCGATTACAACGGTATGTGTATTTTTTCTCTAGACCATACTGGTTAAGCGTTTGGAGCAGCAGAAGTGCGAAAAATTTGTTGTCTTCTCAACCATTTCTTAGCTCCAAACTCCCATATCTCGCGAACGGATTGACCTAACCCAAAAGTTCCTGTTGCAACTGAAGTGTAGAAATTCGCCCGATTACAACGGTATGTGTATTTTTTCCCTAGGCCACTCTGGTTAAGCGTTTGGAGCAGCAGAAGTGCGTAAAATTTGTTGTCTTCTCAACCATTTTTCTTAGCTTCAAACTCCCATATCTCGCGAACGGATTGACCAAACCCAAAAACTCCTGCTGCGTCTGAAAGTAGAAACTCGCCCGGTTACAACTGTATGCGTATTTTTTCCCTAGGCCATTCTGGTTAAGCGTTTGGAGCAGCAGA
This sequence comes from Ptiloglossa arizonensis, assembly GCF_051014685.1. NCBI lineage: Eukaryota > Metazoa > Arthropoda > Insecta > Hymenoptera > Colletidae > Ptiloglossa > Ptiloglossa arizonensis. The sequence continues at coordinate 28,608 of NW_027480052.1, read as the reverse complement.
ATTGCGAAAAATTTGTTGTCTTCTCAACCATTTCTTAGCTTCAAACTCCCATATCTCGCGAACGGATTGATCTAACCCAAAAATTCCTATTGCATCTGAAAGTAGAAACTCGCCCGATTACAACGGTATGTGTATTTTTTCCCTAGGCCATTCTGGTTAAGCGTTTGTAGCAGCAGAATTGCGAAAAATTTGTTGTCTCCTCAACCATTTCTTAGCTTCAAACTCCCATATCTCGCGAACGGATTGACCTAACCCAAAAATTCCTGTTGCATCTGAAAGTAGAAACTCGCCCGATTACAAAGGTATCTGTATTTTTTCCCTAGGCCATTCTGGTTAAGCGTTTGGAGCAGCAGAATTGTGAAAAATTTTTTGCCTTCTCAACCATTTCTTGGCTTCAAACTCCCATATCTCGCGAACGGATTGACCTAACCCAAAAATTCCTATTGCATCTGAAAGTAGAAACTCGCCCGATTACAACGGTATGTGTATTTTTTCCCTAGGCCATTCTGGTTAAGCGTTTGGATCAGCAGAAATGCGAAAAATTTTTTGCCTTCTCAACCATTTCTTGGCTTCAAACTCCCATATCTCGCGAACGGATTGACCTAACCCAAAAATTCCTATTGCATCTGAAAGTAGAAACTCGCCCGATTACAGCGGTATGTGTATTTTTTCCCTAGGCCATTCTGGTTAAGCGTTTGGAGCAGCAGAATTGCGAAAAATTTGTTGTCTTCTCAACCATTTCTTAGCTTCAAACTCCCATATCTCGCGAACGGATTGACCTAACCCAAAAGTTCCTGTTGCAACTGAAGTGTAGAAATTCGCCCGATTACAACGGTATGTGTATTTTTTCCCTAGGCCATTCTGGTTAAGCGTTTGGAGCAGCAGAAGTGCGAAAAATTTTTTGCCTTCTCAACCATTTCTTGGCTTCAAACTCCCATATGTCGCGAACGGATTGACCTAACCCAAAAATTCCTATTGCATCTGAAAGTAGAAACTCGCCCGATTACAGCGGTATGTGTATTTTTTCCCTAGGCCATTCTGGTTAAGCGTTTGGAGCAGCAGAATTGCGAAAAATTTTCTGCCTTCTCAAACATTCCTTGGCTTCAAACTCCCATATCTCGCGAACGGATTGACCTAACCCAAAAATTCTAATTGCATCTGAAAGTAGAAGCTCGCCCGATTACAACGGTATGTGTATTTTTTCTCTAGACCATACTGGTTAAGCGTTTGGAGCAGCAGAAGTGCGAAAAATTTGTTGTCTTCTCAACCATTTCTTAGCTCCAAACTCCCATATCTCGCGAACGGATTGACCTAACCCAAAAGTTCCTGTTGCAACTGAAGTGTAGAAATTCGCCCGATTACAACGGTATGTGTATTTTTTCCCTAGGCCACTCTGGTTAAGCGTTTGGAGCAGCAGAAGTGCGTAAAATTTGTTGTCTTCTCAACCATTTTTCTTAGCTTCAAACTCCCATATCTCGCGAACGGATTGACCAAACCCAAAAACTCCTGCTGCGTCTGAAAGTAGAAACTCGCCCGGTTACAACTGTATGCGTATTTTTTCCCTAGGCCATTCTGGTTAAGCGTTTGGAGCAGCAGAATTGCGAAAAATTTGTTGTCTTCTCAACCATTTCTTAGCTTCAAACTCCCATATCTCGCGAACGGATTGATCTAACCCAAAAATTCCTATTGCATCTGAAAGTAGAAACTCGCCCGATTACAACGGTATGTGTATTTTTTCCCTAGGCCATTCTGGTTAAGCGTTTGTAGCAGCAGAATTGCGAAAAATTTGTTGTCTCCTCAACCATTTCTTAGCTTCAAACTCCCATATCTCGCGAACGGATTGACCTAACCCAAAAATTCCTGTTGCATCTGAAAGTAGAAACTCGCCCGATTACAAAGGTATCTGTATTTTTTCCCTAGGCCATTCTGGTTAAGCGTTTGGAGCAGCAGAATTGTGAAAAATTTTTTGCCTTCTCAACCATTTCTTGGCTTCAAACTCCCATATCTCGCGAACGGATTGACCTAACCCAAAAATTCCTATTGCATCTGAAAGTAGAAACTCGCCCGATTACAACGGTATGTGTATTTTTTCCCTAGGCCATTCTGGTTAAGCGTTTGGATCAGCAGAATTGCGAAAAATTTTTTGCCTTCTCAACCATTTCTTGGCTTCAAACTCCCATATCTCGCGAACGGATTGACCTAACCCAAAAATTCCTATTGCATCTGAAAGTAGAAACTCGCCCGATTACAGCGGTATGTGTATTTTTTCCCTAGGCCATTCTGGTTAAGCGTTTGGAGCAGCAGAATTGCGAAAAATTTGTTGTCTTCTCAACCATTTCTTAGCTTCAAACTCCCATATCTCGCGAACGGATTGACCTAACCCAAAAATTCCTATTGCATCTGAAAATAGAAACTCGCCCGATTACAGCGGTATGGATTTTTTTCCCTAGGCCATTCTGGTTAAGCGATTGGAGAAGCAGAATTCCGAAAAATTTTTTATCCTTCTCAACCATTTCTTGGCTTCAAACTCCCATATCTCGCGAACGGATTGACCTAACCCAAAAATTCCTGTAGCGTCTGGAAGTAGAAACTCGCCCGATTACAACGGTATGTGTATTTTTTCCCTAGCCCATTCTGGTCAAGCGTTCGGAGCAGCAGAATTGCGAAAAATTTTTTGCCTTCTCAACCATTTCTTGGCTTCAAACTCCCATATCTCGCGAACGGATTGACCTCACCCAAAAATTCCTATTGCATCTGAAAGTAGAAACTCGCCCGATTACAGCGGTATGTGTATTTTTTCCCTAGGCCATTCTGGTTAAGCGTTCGGAGCAGCAGAATTGCGAAAAATTTGTTGTCTTCTCAAACATTTCTTAGCTTCAAACTCCCATATCTCGCGAACGGATTGACCTAACCCAAAAATTCCTATTGCATCTGAAAATAGAAACTCGCCCGATTACAGCGGTATGGATTTTTTTCCCTAGGCCATTCTGGTTAAGCGTTTGGAGAAGCAGAATTCCGAAAAATTTTTTATCCTTCTCAACCATTTCTTGGCTTCAAACTCCCATATCTCGCGAACGGATTGACCTAACCCAAAAATTCCTGTAGCGTCTGGAAGTAGAAACTCGCCCGATTACAACGGTATGTGTATTTTTTCCCTAGCCCATTCTGGTCAAGCGTTCGGAGCAGCAGAATTGCGACAAATTTGTTGTCTTCTCAACCATTTCTTAGCTTCAAACTCCCATATCTCGCGAACGGATTGACCTAACCCAAAAATTCCTATTGCATCTGAAAGTAGAAACTCGCCCGATTACAGCGGTATGTGTATTTTTTCCCTAGCCCATTCTGTTTAAGCGTTTGGAGCAGCAGAATTGCGAAAAATTTGTTGTCTTCTCAACCATTTCTTAGCTTCAAACTCCCTTATCTCGCGAACGGATTGACATAACCCAAAAATTCCTATTGCATCTGAAAGTAGAAACTCGCCCGATTACAACGGTATGTCTATTTTTTCCCTAGGCCATTCTGGTTAAGCGTTTGGAGCAGCAGGATTGCGAAAAATTTTTTGCCTTCTCAACCATTTCTTGGCTTCAAACTCCCATATCTCGCGAACGGATTGACCTAACCCAAAAATTCCTATTGCATCTGAAACTAGAAACTCGCCCGATTACAACGGTATGTGTATTTTTTCCCTAGGCCATTCTGGTTAAGCGTTTGGAGCAGCAGCAATGCGAAAAATTTTTTGCCTTCTCAACCATTTCTTGGCTTCAAACTCCCATATCTCGCGAACGGATTGACCTAACCCAAAAATTCCTATTGCATCTGAAAGTAGAAACTCGCCCCATTACAACGGTATGTGTATTTTTTCCCTAGGCCATTCTGGTTCAGCGTTTGGAGCAGCAGAATTGCGACAAATTTTTTGCCTTCTCAACCATTTCTTGGATTCAAACTCCCATATCTCGCGAACGGATTGACCTAACCCAAAAATTCCTATTGCATCTGAAAGTAGAAACTCGCCCGATTACAACGGTATGTGTATTTTTTCCCTATGCCATTCTGGTTAAGCGTTTGGAGCAGCAGAATTGCGAAAAATTTTTTGCCTTCTCAACCATGCCTTGGCTTCAAACTCCCACATCTCACGAACGGATTGACCTAACCCTAAAATTCCTATTGCATCTGAAAGTAGAACCTCGCCCGATTACAGCGGTATGTGTATTTTTTCCCTAGGCCATTCTGGTTAAGCGTTTGGAGCAGCAGAATTGCGAAAAATTTATTGCCTTCTCAACCATTTCTTGGCTTCAAACTCCCATATCTCGCGAACGGATTGACCTCACCCAAAAATTCCTATTGCATCTGAAAGTAGAAACTCGCCTGATTACAGCGGTATGTGTATTTTTTCCCTAGGCCATTCTGGTTAAGCGTTCGGAGCAGCAGAATTGCGAAAAATTTGTTGTCTTCTCAACCATTTCTTAGCTTCAAACTCCCATTTCTCGCGAACGGATTGACCTAACCCAAAAATTCCTGTAGCGTCTGGAAGTAGAAACTCGCCCGATTACAACGGTATGTGTATTTTTTCCCTAGCCCATTCTGGTCAAGCGTTCGGAGCAGCAGAATTGCGAAAAATTTGTTGTCTTCTCAACCATTTCTTAGCGTCAAACTCCCATATCTCGCGAACGGATTGACCTAACCCAAAAATTCCTATTGCATCTGAAAGTAGAAACTCGCCCGATTACAGCGGTATGTGTATTTTTTCCCTAGCCCATTCTGTTTAAGCGTTTGGAGCAGCAGAATTGCGAAAAATTTGTTGTCTTCTCAACCATTTCTTAGCTTCAAACTCCCATATCTCGCGAACGGATTGACATAACCCAAAACTTCCTATTGCATCTGAAAGTAGAAACTCGCCCGATTACAACGGTATGTCTATTTTTTCCCTAGGCCATTCTGGTTAAGCGTTTGGAGCAGCAGGATTGCGAAAAATTTTTTGCCTTCTCAACCATTTCTTGGCTTCAAACTCCCATATCTCGCGAACGGATTGAGCTAACCCAAAAACTCCTATTGCATCTGAAAGAAGAAACTCGCCCCATTACAACGGTATGTGTATTTTTTCCCTAGCCCATTCTGGTCAAGCGTTCGGAGCAGCAGAATTGCGAAAAATTTGTTGTCTTCTCAACCATTTCTTAGCTTCAAACTCCCATATCTCGCGAACCGATTGACCTAACCCAAAAATTCCTATTGCATCTGAAAGTAGAAACTCGCCCGATTACAGCGGTATGTGTATTTTTTCCCTTGCCCATTCTGTTTAAGCGTTTGGAGCAGCAGAATTGCGAAAAATTTGTTGTCTTCTCAACCATTTCTTAGCTTCAAACTCCCATATCTCGCGAACGGATTGACATAACCCAAAAATTCCTATTGCATCTGAAAGTAGAAACTCGCCCGATTACAACGGTATGTCTATTTTTTCCCTAGGCCATTCTGGTTAAGCGTTTGGAGCAGCAGAAGTGCGAAAAATTTTTTGCCTTTTCAACCATTTCTTGGCTTCAAACTCCCATATCTCGCAAACGGATTGACCTAACCCAAAAATTCCTATTGCATCTGAAAGTAGAAATTCGCCCCATTACAACGGTATGTGTATTTTTTCCCTAGGCCATTCTGGTTCAGCGTTTGGAGCAGCAGAATTGCGACAAATTTTTTGCCTTCTCAACCATTTCTTGGCTTCAAACTCCCATATCTCGCGAACGGGTTGACCTAACCCAAAAATTCCTATTGCATCTGAAAGTAGAAACTCGCCCGATTACAACGGTATGTGTATTGTTTCCCTAGACCATTCTGGTTAAGCGTTTGGAGCAGCAGAAATGCGAAAAATTTGTTGCCTTCTCAATCATTTCTTGGCTTCAAACTCCCATATCTCGCGAACGGATTGACCTAACCCAAAAATTCCTATTGCATCTGAAAGTAGAAATTCGCCCCATTACAACGGTATGTGTATTTTTTCCCTAGGCCATTCTGGTTCAGCGTTTGGAGCAGCAGAATTGCGAAAAATTTTTTGCCTTTTCAACCATTTCTTGGCTTCAAACTCCCATATCTCGCAAACGGATTGACCTAACCCAAAAATTCCTATTGCATCTGAAAGTAGAAATTCGCCCCATTACAACGGTATGTGCATTTTTTCCCTAGGCCATTCTGGTTAAGCGTTTGGAGCAGCAGAAATGCGAAAAATTTTTTGCCTTTTCAACCATTTCTTGGCTTCAAACTCCCATATCTCGCAAACGGATTGACCTAACCCAAAAATTCCTATTGCATCTGAAAGTAGAAATTCGCCCCATTACAACGGTATGTGTATTTTTTCCCTAGGCCATTCTGGTTCAGCGTTTGGAGCAGCAGAATTGCGACAAATTTTTTGCCTTCTCAACCATTTCTTGGCTTCAAACTCCCATATCTCGCGAACGGGTTGACATAACCCAAAAATTCCTATTGCATCTGAAAGTAGAAACTCGCCCGATTACAACGGTATGTGTATTGTTTCCCTAGACCATTCTGGTTAAGCGTTTGGAGCAGCAGAAATGCGAAAAATTTTTTGCCTTCTCAACCATTTCTTGGCTTCAAACTCCCATATCTCGCGAACGGATTGGCCTAACCCAAAAATTCCTATTGCATCTGAAAGTAGAACCTCGCCCGATTACAGCGGTATGTGCATTTTTTCCCTAGGCCATTCTGTTTAAGCGTTTGGAGCAGCAGAATTGCGAAAAATTTATTGCTTTCTCAACCATTTCTTGGCTTCAAACTCCCATATCTCGCGAACGGATTGACCTAACCCAAAAATTCCTGTAGCGCCTGGAAGTAGAAACTCGCCCGATTACAACGGTATGTGTATTTTTTCCCTAGCCCATTCTGGTCAAGCTGTTGGAGCAGCAGAATTGCGAAACATTTCTTGTCTTCTCAACCATTTCTTAGCTTCAAACTCCCATATCTCGCGAACGGATTGACCTAACCCAAAAATTCCTATTGCATCTGAAAGTAGAAACTCGCCCGATTACAACGGTATGTGTATTTTTTCCCAAGGCCATTCCGGTTAAGCGTTTGGAGCAGCAGAATTGCGAAAAATTTTTTGCCTTCTCAACCATTTCTTGGTTTCAAACTCCCATATCTCGCGAACGGATTGACCTAACCCAAAAATTCCTATTGCATCTGAAAGTAGAAACTCGCCCGATTACAACGGTATATGTATTTTTTCCCTAGGCCATTCTGGTTAAGCGTTTGGAGCAGCAGAATTGCGAAAAATTTTTTGCCTTCTCAACCATTTCTTGGCTTCAAACTCCCATATCTCGCGAACGGATTGACCTAACCCAAAAATTCCTATTGCATCTGAAAGATGAAACTCGCCCGATTACAACGTTATGTTTATTTTTTCCCTAGGCCATTCTGGTTAAGCGTTTGGAGCAGCAGAATTGCGAAAAATTTTTTGCCTTCTCAACCATTTCTTGGCTTCAAACTCCCATATCTCGCGAACGGATTGACCTAACCCAAAAATTCCTATTGCATCTGAAAGTAGAACCTCGCCCGATTACAGCGGTATGTGTATTTTTTCCCTAGGCCATTCTGGTTAAGCGTTTGGAGCAGCAGAATTGCGAAAAATTTATAGCCTTCTCAACCATTTCTTGGCTTCAAACTCCCATATCTCGCGAACGGATTGACCTAACCCAAAAATTCCTATTGCATCTGAAAGTAGAACCTCGCCCGATTACAACGGTATGTGTATTGTTTCCCTAGACCATTCTGGTTAAGCGTTTGGAGCAGCAGAAATGCGAAAAATTTTTTGCCTTCACAACCATTTCTTGGCTTCAAACTCCCATATCTCGCGAACGGATTGGCCTAACCCAAAAATTCCTATTGCATCTGAAAGTAGAACATCGCCCGATTACAGCGGTATGTGCATTTTTTCCCTAGGCCATTCTGTTTAAGCGTTTGGAGCAGCAGAATTGCGAAAAATTTATTGCCTTCTCAACCATTTCTTGGCTTCAAACTCCCATATCTCGCGAACGGATTGACCTAACCCAAAAATTCCTGTAGCGCCTGGAAGTAGAAACTCGCCCGATTACAACGGTATGTGTATTTTTTCCCTAGCCCATTCTGGTCAAGCTGTTGGAGCAGCAGAATTGCGAAACATTTCTTGTCTTCTCAACCATTTCTTAGCGTCAAACTCCCATATCTCGCGAACGGATTGACCTAACCCAAAAATTCCTATTGCATCTGAAAGTAGAAACTCGCCCGATTACAACGGTATGTGTATTTTTTCCCAAGGCCATTCCGGTTAAGCGTTTGGAGCAGCAGAATTGCGAAAAATTTTTTGCCTTCTCAACCATTTCTTGGTTTCAAACTCCCATATCTCGCGAACGGATTGACCTAACCCAAAAATTCCTATTGCATCTGAAAGTAGAAACTCGCCCGATTACAACGGTATACGTATTTTTTCCCTAGGCCATTCTGGTTAAGCGTTTGGAGCAGCAGAATTGCGAAAAATTTTTTGCCTTCTCAACCATTTCTTGGCTTCAAACTCCCATATCTCGCGAACGGATTGACCTAACCCTAAAATTCCTAATGCATCTGAAAGATGAAACTCGCCCGATTACAACGTTATGTTTATTTTTTCCCTAGGCCATTCTGGTTAAGCGTTTGGAGCAGCAGAATTGCGAAAAATTTTTTGCCTTCTCAACCATTTCTTGGCTTCAAACTCCCATATCTCGCGAACGGATTGACCTAACCCAAAAATTCCTATTGCATCTGAAAGTAGAACCTCGCCCGATTACAGCGGTATGTGTATTTTTTCCCTAGGCCATTCTGGTTAAGCGTTTGGAGCAGCAGAATTGCGAAAAATTTATAGCCTTCTCAACCATTTCTTGGCTTCAAACTCCCATATCTCGCGAACGGATTGACCTAACCCAAAAATTCCTATTGCATCTGAAAGTAGAACCTCGCCCGATTACAACGGTATGTGTATTTTTTCCCTAGCCCATTCTGGTCAAGCGTTCGGAGCAGCAGAATTGCGAAAAATTTGTTGTCTTCTCAACCATTTCTTAGCTTCAAACTCCCATATCTCGCGAACGGATTGACCTAACCCAAAAATTCCTATTGCATCTGAAAGTAGAAACTCGCCCGATTATAGCGGTATGTGTATTTTTTCCCTAGGCCATTCTGGTTAAGCGTTTGGAGCAGCAGAATTGCGAAAAATTTATTGCCTTCTCAACCATTTCTTGGCTTCAAACTCCCATATCTCGCGAACGGATTGACCTAACCCAAAAATTCCTGTAGCGTCTGGAAGTAGAAACTCGCCCGATTACAACGGTATGTGTATTTTTTCCCTAGGCCATTCTGGTTAAGCGTTTGGAGCAGCAGAATTGCGAAAAATTTTTTGCCTTCTCAACCATTTCTTAGCTTCAAACTCCCATATCTCGCGAACGGATTGACCTAACCCAAAAATTCCTATTGCATCTGAAAGTAGAACCTCGCCCGATTACAGCGGTATGTGTATTTTTTCCCTAGGCCATTCTGGTTAAGCGTTTGGAGCAGCAGAATTGCGAAAAATGTATAGCCTTCTCAACCATTTCTTGGCTTCAAACTCCCATATCTCGCGAACGGATTGACCTATCCCAAAAATTCCTGTAGCGTCTGGAAGTAGAAACTCGCCCGATTACAACGGTATGTGTATTTTTTCCCTAGCCCATTCTGGTCAAGCGTTCGGAGCAGCAGAATTGCGAAAAATTTGTTGTCTTCTCAACCATTTCTTAGCTTCAAACTACCATATCTCGCGAACGGATTGACCTAACCCAAAAATTCCTATTGCATCTGAAAGTAGAAACTCGCCCGATTACAGCGGTATGTGTATTTTTTCCCTAGGCCATTCTGGTTAAGCGTTTGGAGCAGCAGAATTGCGAAAAATTTATTGCCTTCTCAACCATTTCTTGGCTTCAAACTCCCATATCTCGCGAACGGATTGACCTAACCCAAAAATTCCTGTAGCGTCTGGAAGTAGAAACTCGCCCGATTACAACGGTATGTGTATTTTTTCCCTAGGCCATTCTGGTTACGCGTTTGGAGCAGCAGAATTGCGAAAAATTTTTTGCCTTCTCAACCATTTCTTGGCTTCAAACTCCCATATCTCGCGAACGGATTGACCTAACCCAAAAATTCCTGTTGCATCTGAAAGTCGAAGCTCGCCCGATTACAACGGTATGTGTATTTTTTCCCTAGGCCATTCTGGTTAAGCGTTTGGAGCAGCAGAATTGCGAAAAATTTTTTGCCTTCTCAACCATTTCTTGGCTTCAAACTCCCATATCTCGCGAACGGATTGACCTAACCCAAAAATTCCTATTGCATCTGAAAGTAGAACCTCGCCCGATTACAGCGGTATGTGTATTTTTTCCCTAGGCCATTCTGGTTAAGCGTTTGGAGCAGCAGAATTGCGAAAAATTTATTGCCTTCTCAACCATTTCTTGGCTTCAAACTCCCATATCTCGCGAACGGATTGACCTAACCCAAAAATTCCTGTAGCGTCTGGAAGTAGAAACTCGCCCGATTACAACGGTATATGTATTTTTTCCCTAGCCCACTCTGGTCAAGCGTTTGGAGCAGCAGAATTGCGAAACATTTCTTGTCTTCTCAACCATTTCTTAGCTTCAAACTCCCATATCTCGCGAACGGATTGACCTAACCCAAAAATTCCTGTTGAGTCTGAAAGTAGAAACCCGCCCGATTACAACTGTATGTGTATTTTTTCCCTAGGCCATTCTGGTTAAGTGTTTGGAGCAGCAGAAGTGCGAACAGTTTGATGTCTTCTCAACCATTTCTTAGCTTCAAACTCCCATATCTCGCGAACGGATTGACCTAACCCAAAAATTCCTGTTGAGTCTGAAAGTAGAAACCCGCCCGATTACAACGGTATGTGTATTTTTTCCCTAGGCCATTCTGGTTAAGCGTTTGGAGCAGCAGAAGTGCGAAAAGTTTGATGTCTTCTCAACCATTTCTTAGCTTCAAACTCCCATATCTCGCGAAAGGATTGACCTAACCCAAAAATTCCTATTGCATCTGAAAGTAGAAACTCGCACGATTACAACGGTATGTGTATTTTTTCCCTAGGCCATTCTGGTTAAGCGTTTGGAGCAGCAGAATTGCGAAAAATTTGTTGCCTTCTCAACCATTTCTTGGCTTCAAACTCCCACATCTCGCGAACGGATTGACCTAACACAAAAATTCCTATTGCATCTGAAAGTCGAAGCTCGCTCGATTACAACGGTATGTGTATTTTTTCCCTAGGCCATTCTGGTTAAGCGTTTGGAACAGCAGAATTGCGAAAAATTTTCTGCCTTCTCAACCATTTCTTGGCTTCAAACTCCCATATCTCGCGAACAGATTGACCTAACCCAAAAATTCCTGTTGCATCTGAAAGTAGAAACTCGCCCGATTACAACGGTATGTGTATTTTTTCCCTAGGCCATTCTGGTTAAGCGTTTGGAGCAGCAGAAATGCGAAAAATTTGTTGTCTTCTCAACCATTTCTTAGCTTCAAACTCCCGTATCTCGCGAACGGATTGACTTAACCCAAAAATTCCTGTTGCATCTGAAAGTAGAAACTCGCCCGATTACAACGGTATGTGTATTTTTTCACTAGGCCATTCTGTTTAAGCGTTTGGTGCAGCTGAATTGCGAAAAATTTTTAGCCTCCTCAACCATTTCTTGGCTTCAAACTCCCATATTTCGCGAACGGGTTGACCTAACCCAAAAATTCCTATTGCATCTGAAAGTAGAAACTCGCCCGATTACAACGGTATGTGTATTGTTTCCCTAGGCCATTCTGGTTAAGCGTTTGGAGCAGCAGAATTGCGAAAAATTTCTTGTCTTCTCAACCGCTTCTTGTCTTCAAACTCCCATATCTCGCGAACGGATTGACCTAACCCAAAAATTCCTATTGCATCTGAAAGTAGAAACTCGCCCGATTACAGCGGTATGTGTATTTTTTCCCTAGCCCATTCTGGTTAAGCGTTTGGAGCAGCAGAATTGCGAAAGATTTGTTGTCTTCTCAACCATTTCTTAGCTTCAAACTCCCATATCTCGCCAACGGATTGACCTAACCCAAAAATTCCTGTTGCATCTGAAAGTAGAAACTCGCCCGATTACAATGGTATGTGCATTTTTTTCCTAGGCCATTCTGGTTAAGCGTTTGGAGCAGCAGAATTGCGAAAAATTTTTTGCATTCTCAACTATTTCTTGGCTTCAAACTCCCATATCTCGCGAACGGATTGACCTAACCCAAAAATTCCTATTGCATCTGAAAGTAGAAACTCGCCCGATTACAACGGTATGTGTATTTTTTTCCTAGGCCATTCTGGTTAAGCGTTTGGAGCAGCAGAAGTGCGAAAAGTTTGATGTCTTCTCAACCATTTCTTAGCTTCAAACTCCCATATCTCGCGAAAGGATTGACCTAACCCAAAAATTCCTATTGCATCTGAAAGTCGAAGCTCGCCCGATTACAACGGTATGTGTATTTTTTCCCTAGGCCATTCTGGTTAAGCGTTTGGAGCAGCAGAAGTGCGAAAAGTTTGATGTCTTCTCAACCATTTCTTAGATTCAAACTCCCATATCTCGCGAAAGGATTGACCTAACCCAAAAATTCCTATTGCATCTGAAAGTAGAAACTCGCACGATTACAACGGTATGTGTATTTTTTCCCTAGGCCATTCTGGTTAAGCGTTTGGAGCAGCAGAATTGCGAAAAATTTTTTGCCTTCTCAACCATTTCTTGGCTTCAAACTCCCACATCTCGCGAACGGATTGACCTAACACAAAAATTCCTATTGCATCTGAAAGTCGAAGCTCGCTCGATTACAACGGTATGTGTATTTTTTCCCTAGGCCATTCTGGTTAAGCGTTTGGAACAGCAGAATTGCGAAAAATTTTCTGCCTTCTCAACCATTTCTTGGCTTCAAACTCCCATATCTCGCGAACAGATTGACCTAACCCAAAAATTCCTGTTGCATCTGAAAGTAGAAACTCGCCCGATTACAACGGTATGTGTATTTTTTCCCTAGGCCATTCTGGTTAAGCGTTTGGAGCAGCAGAAATGCGAAAAATTTGTTGTCTTCTCAACCATTTCTTAGCTTCAAACTCCCGTATCTCGCGAACGGATTGACTTAACCCAAAAATTCCTGTTGCATCTGAAAGTAGAAACTCGCCCGATTACAACGGTATGTGTATTTTTTCACTAGGCCATTCTGGTTAAGCGTTTGGTGCAGCTGAATTGCGAAAAATTTTTAGCCTCCTCAACCATTTCTTGGCTTCAAACTCCCATATTTCGCGAACGGGTTGACCTAACCCAAAAATTCCTATTGCATCTGAAAGTAGAAACTCGCCCGATTACAACGGTATGTGTATTGTTTCCCTAGGCCATTCTGGTTAAGCGTTGGAGCAGCAGAATTGCGAAAAATTTCTTGTCTTCTCAACCGTTTCTTGTCTTCAAACTCCCATATCTCGCGAACGGATTGACCTAACCCAAAAATTCCTGTTGCATCTGAAAGCAGAAGCTCGCCCGATTACAACGGTACGTGTATTTTTTCCCTAGGCCATTCTGGTTAAGCGTTTGGAGCAGCAGAATTGCGAAAAATTTATGCCTTCTCAACCATTTCTTGGCTTCAAACTCCCATATCTCGCGAACGGATTGACCTAACCCAAAAATTCCTATTGCATCTGAAAGTAGAAACTCGCCCGATTACAGCGGTATGTGTATTTTTTCCCTAGCCCATTCTGGTTAAGCGTTTGGAGCAGCAGAATTGCGAAAGATTTGTTGTCTTCTCAACCATTTCTTAGCTTCAAACTCCCACATCTCGCCAACGGATTGACCTAACCCAAAAATTCCTGTTGCATCTGAAAGTAGAAACTCGCCCGATTACAATGGTATGTGCATTTTTTTCCTAGGCCATTCTGGTTAAGCGTTTGGAGCAGCAGAATTGCGAAAAATTTTTTGCATTCTCAACTATTTCTTGGCTTCAAACTCCCATATCTCGCGAACGGATTGACCTAACCCAAAAATTCCTATTGCATCTGAAAGTAGAAACTCGCCCGATTACAACGGTATGTGTATTTTTTCCCTAGGCCATTCTGGTTAAGCGTTTGGAGCAGCAGAAGTGCGAAAAGTTTGATGTCTTCTCAACCATTTCTTAGCTTCAAACTCCCATATCTCGCGAAAGGATTGACCTAACCCAAAAATTCCTATTGCATCTGAAAGTCGAAGCTCGCCCGATTACAACGGTATGTGTATTTTTTCCCTAGGCCATTCTGGTTAAGCGTTTGGAGCAGCAGAAATGCGAAAAATTTGTTGTCTTCTCAACTATTTCTTAGCTTCAAACTCCCGTATCTCGCGAACGGATTGACTTAACCCAAAAATTCCTGTTGCACCTGAAAGTAGAAACTCGCCCGATTACCATGGTATTTGTATTTTTTCCCTAGGCCATTCTGGTTAAGCGTTTGGTGCAGCTGAATTGCGAAAAATTTTTTGCCATCTCAACCATTTCTTGGCTTCAAACTCCCATATTTCGCGAACGGGTTGACCTAACCCAAAAATTCCTATTGCATCTGAAAGTAGAAACTCGTCCGATTACAACGGTATGTGTATTGTTTCCCTAGGCCATTCTGGTTAAGCGTTTGGAGCAGCAGAATTGCGAAAAATTTCTTGTCTTCTCAACCGTTTCTTGTCTTCAAACTCCCATATCTCGCGAACGGATTGACCTAACCCAAAAATTCCTGTTGCATCTGAAAGTCGAAGCTCGCCCGATTACAACGGTACGTGTATTTTTTCCCTAGGCCATTCTGGTTAAGTGTTTGGAGCAGCAGAAGTGCGAAAAGTTTGATGTCTTCTCAACCATTTCTTAGCTTCAAACTCCCATATCTCGCGAACGGATTGACCTAACCCAAAAATTCCTGTTGAGTCTGAAAGTAGAAACCCGCCCGATTACAACGGTATTTTTTTTTTTTTCCCTAGGCCATTCTGGTTAAGCGTTTGGAGCAGCAGAAGTGCGAAAAGTTTGATGTCTTCTCAACCATTTCTTAGATTCAAACTCCCATATCTCGCGAAAGGATTGACCTAACCCAAAAATTCCTATTGCATCTGAAAGTAGAAACTCGCACGATTACAACGGTATGTGTATTTTTTCCCTAGGCCATTCTGGTTAAGCGTTTGGAGCAGCAGAATTGCGAAAAATTTTTTGCCTT
Organism: Ptiloglossa arizonensis; assembly: GCF_051014685.1. Classification (NCBI taxonomy): domain Eukaryota; kingdom Metazoa; phylum Arthropoda; class Insecta; order Hymenoptera; family Colletidae; genus Ptiloglossa; species Ptiloglossa arizonensis. Next base: position 13,361 of record NW_027480052.1, on the reverse strand, counting down.
CTCAACCATTTCTTGGCTTCAAACTCCCACATCTCGCGAACGGATTGACCTAACACAAAAATTCCTATTGCATCTGAAAGTCGAAGCTCGCTCGATTACAACGGTATGTGTATTTTTTCCCTAGGCCATTCTGGTTAAGCGTTTGGAACAGCAGAATTGCGAAAAATTTTCTGCCTTCTCAACCATTTCTTGGCTTCAAACTCCCATATCTCGCGAACAGATTGACCTAACCCAAAAATTCCTGTTGCATCTGAAAGTAGAAACTCGCCCGATTACAACGGTATGTGTATTTTTTCCCTAGGCCATTCTGGTTAAGCGTTTGGAGCAGCAGAAATGCGAAAAATTTGTTGTCTTCTCAACCATTTCTTAGCTTCAAACTCCCGTATCTCGCGAACGGATTGACTTAACCCAAAAATTCCTGTTGCATCTGAAAGTAGAAACTCGCCCGATTACAACGGTATGTGTATTTTTTCACTAGGCCATTCTGGTTAAGCGTTTGGTGCAGCTGAATTGCGAAAAATTTTTAGCCTCCTCAACCATTTCTTGGCTTCAAACTCCCATATTTCGCGAACGGGTTGACCTAACCCAAAAATTCCTATTGCATCTGAAAGTAGAAACTCGCCCGATTACAACGGTATGTGTATTGTTTCCCTAGGCCATTCTGGTTAAGCGTTTGGAGCAGCAGAATTGCGAAAAATTTCTTGTCTTCTCAACCGTTTCTTGTCTTCAAACTCCCATATCTCGCGAACGGATTGACCTAACCCAAAAATTCCTGTTGCATCTGAAAGCAGAAGCTCGCCCGATTACAACGGTACGTGTATTTTTTCCCTAGGCCATTCTGGTTAAGCGTTTGGAGCAGCAGAATTGCGAAAAATTTTTGCCTTCTCAACCATTTCTTGGCTTCAAACTCCCATATCTCGCGAACGGATTGACCTAACCCAAAAATTCCTATTGCATCTGAAAGTAGAAACTCGCCCGATTACAGCGGTATGTGTATTTTTTCCCTAGCCCATTCTGGTTAAGCGTTTGGAGCAGCAGAATTGCGAAAGATTTGTTGTCCTCTCAACCATTTCTTAGCTTCAAACTCCCACATCTCGCCAACGGATTGACCTAACCCAAAAATTCCTGTTGCATCTGAAAGTAGAAACTCGCCCGATTACAATGGTATGTGCATTTTTTTCCTAGGCCATTCTGGTTAAGCGTTTGGAGCAGCAGAATTGCGAAAAATTTTTTGCATTCTCAACTATTTCTTGGCTTCAAACTCCCATATCTCGCGAACGGATTGACCTAACCCAAAAATTCCTATTGCATCTGAAAGTAGAAACTCGCCCGATTACAACGGTATGTGTATTTTTTCCCTAGGCCATTCTGGTTAAGCGTTTGGAGCAGCAGAAGTGCGAAAAGTTTGATGTCTTCTCAACCATTTCTTAACTTCAAACTCCCATATCTCGCGAAAGGATTGACCTAACCCAAAAATTCCTATTGCATCTGAAAGTCGAAGCTCGCCCGATTACAACGGTATGTGTATTTTTTCCCTAGGCCATTCTGGTTAAGCGTTTGGAGCAGCAGAAATGCGAAAAATTTGTTGTCTTCTCAACTATTTCTTAGCTTCAAACTCCCGTATCTCGCGAACGGATTGACTTAACCCAAAAATTCCTGTCGCACCTGAAAGTAGAAACTCGCCCGATTATCACGGTATTTGTATTTTTTCCCTAGGCCATTCTGGTTAAGCGTTTGGTGCAGCTGAATTGCGAAAAATTTTTTGCCTTCTCAACCATTTCTTGGCTTCAAACTCCCATATTTCGCGAACGGGTTGACCTAACACAAAAATTCCTATTGCATCTGAAAGTCGAAGCTCGCTCGATTACAACGGTATGTGTATTTTTTCCCTAGGCCATTCTGGTTAAGCGTTTGGAACAGCAGAATTGCGAAAAATTTTCTGCCTTCTCAACCATTTCTTGGCTTCAAACTCCCATATCTCGCGAACAGATTGACCTAACCCAAAAATTCCTGTTGCATCTGAAAGTAGAAACTCGCCCGATTACAACGGTATGTGTATTTTTTCCCTAGGCCATTCTGGTTAAGCGTTTGGAGCAGCAGAAATGCGAAAAATTTGTTGTCTTCTCAACCATTTCTTAGCTTCAAACTCCCGTATCTCGCGAACGGATTGACTTAACCCAAAAATTCCTGTTGCATCTGAAAGTAGAAACTCGCCCGATTACAACGGTATGTGTATTTTTTCACTAGGCCATTCTGGTTAAGCGTTTGGTGCAGCTGAATTGCGAAAAATTTTTAGCCTCCTCAACCATTTCTTGGCTTCAAACTCCCATATTTCGCGAACGGGTTGACCTAACCCAAAAATTCCTATTGCATCTGAAAGTAGTAACTCGCCCGATTACAACGGTATGTGTATTGTTTCCCTAGGCCATTCTGGTTAAGCGTTTGGAGCAGCAGAATTGCGAAAAATTTCTTGTCTTCTCAACCGTTTCTTGTCTTCAAACTCCCATATCTCGCGAACGGATTGACCTAACCCAAAAATTCCTGTTGCATCTGAAAGCAGAAGCTCGCCCGATTACAACGGTACGTGTATTTTTTCCCTAGGCCATTCTGGTTAAGCGTTTGGAGCAGCAGAATTGCGAAAAATTTATGCCTTCTCAACCATTTCTTGGCTTCAAACTCCCATATCTCGCGAACGGATTGACCTAACCCAAAAATTCCTATTGCATCTGAAAGTAGAAACTCGCCCGATTACAGCGGTATGTGTATTTTTTCCCTAGCCCATTCTGGTTAAGCGTTTGGAGCAGCAGAATTGCGAAAGATTTGTTGTCTTCTCAACCATTTCTTAGCTTCAAACTCCCACATCTCGCCAACGGATTGACCTAACCCAAAAATTCCTGTTGCATCTGAAAGTAGAAACTCGCCCGATTACAATGGTATGTGCATTTTTTTCCTAGGCCATTCTGGTTAAGCGTTTGGAGCAGCAGAATTGCGAAAAATTTTTTGCATTCTCAACTATTTCTTGGCTTCAAACTCCCATATCTCGCGAACGGATTGACCTAACCCAAAAATTCCTATTGCATCTGAAAGTAGAAACTCGCCCGATTACAACGGTATGTGTATTTTTTCCCTAGGCCATTCTGGTTAAGCGTTTGGAGCAGCAGAAGTGCGAAAAGTTTGATGTCTTCTCAACCATTTCTTAGCTTCAAACTCCCATATCTCGCGAAAGGATTGACCTAACCCAAAAATTCCTATTGCATCTGAAAGTCGAAGCTCGCCCGATTACAACGGTATGTGTATTTTTTCCCTAGGCCATTCTGGTTAAGCGTTTGGAGCAGCAGAAATGCGAAAAATTTGTTGTCTTCTCAACTATTTCTTAGCTTCAAACTCCCGTATCTCGCGAACGGATTGACTTAACCCAAAAATTCCTGTTGCACCTGAAAGTAGAAACTCGCCCGATTACCATGGTATTTGTATTTTTTCCCTAGGCCATTCTGGTTAAGCGTTTGGTGCAGCTGAATTGCGAAAAATTTTTTGCCATCTCAACCATTTCTTGGCTTCAAACTCCCATATTTCGCGAACGGGTTGACCTAACCCAAAAATTCCTATTGCATCTGAAAGTAGAAACTCGCCCGATTACAACGGTATGTGTATTGTTTCCCTAGGCCATTCTGGTTAAGCGTTTGGAGCAGCAGAATTGCGAAAAATTTCTTGTCTTCTCAACCGTTTCTTGTCTTCAAACTCCCATATCTCGCGAACGGATTGACCTAACCCAAAAATTCCTGTTGCATCTGAAAGTCGAAGCTCGCCCGATTACAACGGTATGTGTATTTTTTCACTAGGCCATTCTGGTTAAGCGTTTGGTGCAGCTGAATTGCGAAAAATTTTTAGCCTCCTCAACCATTTCTTGGCTTCAAACTCCCATATTTCGCGAACGGGTTGACCTAACCCAAAAATTCCTATTGCATCTGAAAGTAGAAACTCGCCCGATTACAACGGTATGTGTATTGTTTCCCTAGGCCATTCTGGTTAAGCGTTTGGAGCAGCAGAATTGCGAAAAATTTCTTGTCTTCTCAACCGTTTCTTGTCTTCAAACTCCCATATCTCGCGAACGGATTGACCTAACCCAAAAATTCCTGTTGCATCTGAAAGCAGAAGCTCGCCCGATTACAACGGTACGTGTATTTTTTCCCTAGGCCATTCTGGTTAAGCGTTTGGAGCAGCAGAATTGCGAAAAATTTTTGCCTTCTCAACCATTTCTTGGCTTCAAACTCCCATATCTCGCGAACGGATTGACCTAACCCAAAAATTCCTATTGCATCTGAAAGTAGAAACTCGCCCGATTACAGCGGTATGTGTATTTTTTCCCTAGCCCATTCTGGTTAAGCGTTTGGAGCAGCAGAATTGCGAAAGATTTGTTGTCCTCTCAACCATTTCTTAGCTTCAAACTCCCACATCTCGCCAACGGATTGACCTAACCCAAAAATTCCTGTTGCATCTGAAAGTAGAAACTCGCCCGATTACAATGGTATGTGCATTTTTTTCCTAGGCCATTCTGGTTAAGCGTTTGGAGCAGCAGAATTGCGAAAAATTTTTTGCATTCTCAACTATTTCTTGGCTTCAAACTCCCATATCTCGCGAACGGATTGACCTAACCCAAAAATTCCTATTGCATCTGAAAGTAGAAACTCGCCCGATTACAACGGTATGTGTATTTTTTCCCTAGGCCATTCTGGTTAAGCGTTTGGAGCAGCAGAAGTGCGAAAAGTTTGATGTCTTCTCAACCATTTCTTAACTTCAAACTCCCATATCTCGCGAAAGGATTGACCTAACCCAAAAATTCCTATTGCATCTGAAAGTCGAAGCTCGCCCGATTACAACGGTATGTGTATTTTTTCCCTAGGCCATTCTGGTTAAGCGTTTGGAGCAGCAGAAATGCGAAAAATTTGTTGTCTTCTCAACTATTTCTTAGCTTCAAACTCCCGTATCTCGCGAACGGATTGACTTAACCCAAAAATTCCTGTCGCACCTGAAAGTAGAAACTCGCCCGATTATCACGGTATTTGTATTTTTTCCCTAGGCCATTCTGGTTAAGCGTTTGGTGCAGCTGAATTGCGAAAAATTTTTTGCCTTCTCAACCATTTCTTGGCTTCAAACTCCCATATTTCGCGAACGGGTTGACCTAACACAAAAATTCCTATTGCATCTGAAAGTCGAAGCTCGCTCGATTACAACGGTATGTGTATTTTTTCCCTAGGCCATTCTGGTTAAGCGTTTGGAACAGCAGAATTGCGAAAAATTTTCTGCCTTCTCAACCATTTCTTGGCTTCAAACTCCCATATCTCGCGAACAGATTGACCTAACCCAAAAATTCCTGTTGCATCTGAAAGTAGAAACTCGCCCGATTACAACGGTATGTGTATTTTTTCCCTAGGCCATTCTGGTTAAGCGTTTGGAGCAGCAGAAATGCGAAAAATTTGTTGTCTTCTCAACCATTTCTTAGCTTCAAACTCCCGTATCTCGCGAACGGATTGACTTAACCCAAAAATTCCTGTTGCATCTGAAAGTAGAAACTCGCCCGATTACAACGGTATGTGTATTTTTTCACTAGGCCATTCTGGTTAAGCGTTTGGTGCAGCTGAATTGCGAAAAATTTTTAGCCTCCTCAACCATTTCTTGGCTTCAAACTCCCATATTTCGCGAACGGGTTGACCTAACCCAAAAATTCCTATTGCATCTGAAAGTAGTAACTCGCCCGATTACAACGGTATGTGTATTGTTTCCCTAGGCCATTCTGGTTAAGCGTTTGGAGCAGCAGAATTGCGAAAAATTTCTTGTCTTCTCAACCGTTTCTTGTCTTCAAACTCCCATATCTCGCGAACGGATTGACCTAACCCAAAAATTCCTGTTGCATCTGAAAGCAGAAGCTCGCCCGATTACAACGGTACGTGTATTTTTTCCCTAGGCCATTCTGGTTAAGCGTTTGGAGCAGCAGAATTGCGAAAAATTTATGCCTTCTCAACCATTTCTTGGCTTCAAACTCCCATATCTCGCGAACGGATTGACCTAACCCAAAAATTCCTATTGCATCTGAAAGTAGAAACTCGCCCGATTACAGCGGTATGTGTATTTTTTCCCTAGCCCATTCTGGTTAAGCGTTTGGAGCAGCAGAATTGCGAAAGATTTGTTGTCTTCTCAACCATTTCTTAGCTTCAAACTCCCACATCTCGCCAACGGATTGACCTAACCCAAAAATTCCTGTTGCATCTGAAAGTAGAAACTCGCCCGATTACAATGGTATGTGCATTTTTTTCCTAGGCCATTCTGGTTAAGCGTTTGGAGCAGCAGAATTGCGAAAAATTTTTTGCATTCTCAACTATTTCTTGGCTTCAAACTCCCATATCTCGCGAACGGATTGACCTAACCCAAAAATTCCTATTGCATCTGAAAGTAGAAACTCGCCCGATTACAACGGTATGTGTATTTTTTCCCTAGGCCATTCTGGTTAAGCGTTTGGAGCAGCAGAAGTGCGAAAAGTTTGATGTCTTCTCAACCATTTCTTAGCTTCAAACTCCCATATCTCGCGAAAGGATTGACCTAACCCAAAAATTCCTATTGCATCTGAAAGTCGAAGCTCGCCCGATTACAACGGTATGTGTATTTTTTCCCTAGGCCATTCTGGTTAAGCGTTTGGAGCAGCAGAAATGCGAAAAATTTGTTGTCTTCTCAACTATTTCTTAGCTTCAAACTCCCGTATCTCGCGAACGGATTGACTTAACCCAAAAATTCCTGTTGCACCTGAAAGTAGAAACTCGCCCGATTACCATGGTATTTGTATTTTTTCCCTAGGCCATTCTGGTTAAGCGTTTGGTGCAGCTGAATTGCGAAAAATTTTTTGCCATCTCAACCATTTCTTGGCTTCAAACTCCCATATTTCGCGAACGGGTTGACCTAACCCAAAAATTCCTATTGCATCTGAAAGTAGAAACTCGCCCGATTACAACGGTATGTGTATTGTTTCCCTAGGCCATTCTGGTTAAGCGTTTGGAGCAGCAGAATTGCGAAAAATTTCTTGTCTTCTCAACCGTTTCTTGTCTTCAAACTCCCATATCTCGCGAACGGATTGACCTAACCCAAAAATTCCTGTTGCATCTGAAAGTCGAAGCTCGCCCGATTACAACGGTACGTGTATTTTTTCCCTAGGCCATTCTGGTTAAGTGTTTGGAGCAGCAGAAGTGCGAAAAGTTTGATGTCTTCTCAACCATTTCTTAGCTTCAAACTCCCATATCTCGCGAACGGATTGACCTAACCCAAAAATTCCTGTTGAGTCTGAAAGTAGAAACCCGCCCGATTACAACGGTATGTGTATTTTTTCCCTAGGCCATTCTGGTTAAGCGTTTGGAGCAGCAGAAGTGCGAAAAGTTTGATGTCTTCTCAACCATTTCTTAGATTCAAACTCCCATATCTCGCGAAAGGATTGACCTAACCCAAAAATTCCTATTGCATCTGAAAGTAGAAACTCGCACGATTACAACGGTATGTGTATTTTTTCCCTAGGCCATTCTGGTTAAGCGTTTGGAGCAGCAGAATTGCGAAAAATTTTTTGCCTTCTCAACCATTTCTTGGCTTCAAACTCCCACATCTCGCGAACGGATTGACCTAACACAAAAATTCCTATTGCATCTGAAAGTCGAAGCTCGCTCGATTACAACGGTATGTGTATTTTTTCCCTAGGCCATTCTGGTTAAGCGTTTGGAACAGCAGAATTGCGAAAAATTTTCTGCCTTCTCAACCATTTCTTGGCTTCAAACTCCCATATCTCGCGAACAGATTGACCTAACCCAAAAATTCCTGTTGCATCTGAAAGTAGAAACTCGCCCGATTACAACGGTATGTGTATTTTTTCCCTAGGCCATTCTGGTTAAGCGTTTGGAGCAGCAGAAATGCGAAAAATTTGTTGTCTTCTCAACCATTTCTTAGCTTCAAACTCCCGTATCTCGCGAACGGATTGACTTAACCCAAAAATTCCTGTTGCATCTGAAAGTAGAAACTCGCCCGATTACAACGGTATGTGTATTTTTTCACTAGGCCATTCTGGTTAAGCGTTTGGTGCAGCTGAATTGCGAAAAATTTTTAGCCTCCTCAACCATTTCTTGGCTTCAAACTCCCATATTTCGCGAACGGGTTGACCTAACCCAAAAATTCCTATTGCATCTGAAAGTAGAAACTCGCCCGATTACAACGGTATGTGTATTGTTTCCCTAGGCCATTCTGGTTAAGCGTTTGGAGCAGCAGAATTGCGAAAAATTTCTTGTCTTCTCAACCGTTTCTTGTCTTCAAACTCCCATATCTCGCGAACGGATTGACCTAACCCAAAAATTCCTGTTGCATCTGAAAGCAGAAGCTCGCCCGATTACAACGGTACGTGTATTTTTTCCCTAGGCCATTCTGGTTAAGCGTTTGGAGCAGCAGAATTGCGAAAAATTTTTGCCTTCTCAACCATTTCTTGGCTTCAAACTCCCATATCTCGCGAACGGATTGACCTAACCCAAAAATTCCTATTGCATCTGAAAGTAGAAACTCGCCCGATTACAGCGGTATGTGTATTTTTTCCCTAGCCCATTCTGGTTAAGCGTTTGGAGCAGCAGAATTGCGAAAGATTTGTTGTCCTCTCAACCATTTCTTAGCTTCAAACTCCCACATCTCGCCAACGGATTGACCTAACCCAAAAATTCCTGTTGCATCTGAAAGTAGAAACTCGCCCGATTACAATGGTATGTGCATTTTTTTCCTAGGCCATTCTGGTTAAGCGTTTGGAGCAGCAGAATTGCGAAAAATTTTTTGCATTCTCAACTATTTCTTGGCTTCAAACTCCCATATCTCGCGAACGGATTGACCTAACCCAAAAATTCCTATTGCATCTGAAAGTAGAAACTCGCCCGATTACAACGGTATGTGTATTTTTTCCCTAGGCCATTCTGGTTAAGCGTTTGGAGCAGCAGAAGTGCGAAAAGTTTGATGTCTTCTCAACCATTTCTTAACTTCAAACTCCCATATCTCGCGAAAGGATTGACCTAACCCAAAAATTCCTATTGCATCTGAAAGTCGAAGCTCGCCCGATTACAACGGTATGTGTATTTTTTCCCTAGGCCATTCTGGTTAAGCGTTTGGAGCAGCAGAAATGCGAAAAATTTGTTGTCTTCTCAACTATTTCTTAGCTTCAAACTCCCGTATCTCGCGAACGGATTGACTTAACCAAAAATTCCTGTCGCACCTGAAAGTAGAAACTCGCCCGATTATCACGGTATTTGTATTTTTTCCCTAGGCCATTCTGGTTAAGCGTTTGGTGCAGCTGAATTGCGAAAATTTTTTGCCTTCTCAACCATTTCTTGGCTTCAAACTCCCATATTTCGCGAACGGGTTGACCTAACCCAAAAATTCCTATTGCATCTGAAAGTAGAAACTCGCCCGATTACAACGGTATGTGTATTGTTTCCCTAGGCCATTCTGGTTAAGCGTTTGGAGCAGCAGAATTGCGAAAAATTTCTTGTCTTCTCAACCGTTTCTTGTCTTCAAACTCCCATATCTCGCGAACGGATTGACCTAACCCAAAAATTCCTGTTGCATCTGAAACTCGAAGCTCGCCCGATTACAACGGTACGTGTATTTTTTCCCTAGGGCATTCTGGTTAAGCGTTTGGAACAGCAGAATTGCGAAAATTTTTTGCCTTCTCAACCATTTCTTGGCTTCAAACTCCCATATCTCGCGAACGGATTGACCTAACCCAAAAATTCCTATTGCATCTGAAAGTAGAAACTCGCCCGATTACAGCGGTATGTGTATTTTTTCCCTAGCCCATTCTGGTTAAGCGTTTGGAGCAGCAGAGTTGCGAAAGATTTGTTGTCTTCTCAACCACTTCTTAGCTTCAAACTCCCATATCTCGCCAACGGATTGACCTAACCCAAAAATTCCTGTTGCATCTGAAAGTAGAAACTCGCCCGATTACAACGGTATCTGTATTTTTTCCCTAGGCCATTCTGTTTAAGCGTTTGGAGCAGCAGAATTGCGAAAAATTTTTTGCCTTCTCAACCATTTCTTGGCTTCAAACTCCCATATCTCGCGAACGGATTGACATAACCCAAAAATTCCTATTGCATCTGAAAGTAGAAACTCGCCCGATTACAACGGTATGTGTATTTTTTCCCTAGGCCATTCTGGTTAAGCGTTTGGAGCAGCAGAATTGTGAAAAATTTTTTGCCTTCTCAACCATTTGTTGGCTTCAAACTCCCATATCTCGCGAACGGATTGACCTAACCCAAAAATTCCTATTGCATCTGAAAGTAGAAACTCGCCCGATTACAACGGTATGTGTATTTTTTCCTAGGCCATTCTGGTTAAGCGTTTGGAGCAGCAGAATTGCGAAAAATTTGTTTTCTTCTCAACCATTTCTTAGCTTCAATCTTCCATATCTCGCGAACGGATTGACCTAACCCATAAATTCCTGTTGCATCTGAAAGTAGAACCTCGCTCGATTACAACGGTATGTGTATTGTTTCCCTAGGCCATTCTGGTTAAGCGTTTGGAGCAGCAGAATTGCGAAAAATTTTTGCCTTCTCAACCATTTCTTGGCTTCAAACACCCATATCTCGCGAACGGATTGACCTAACCCAAAAATTCCTATTGGATCTGAAAGTAGAAACTCGCCCGATTTCAACGGTATGTGTATTTTTTCCCTAGGCCATTCTGGTTAAGCGTTTGGAGCAGCAGAATTGCGAAAAATTTGTTGTCTTCTCAACCATTTCTTTGTTGTCTTCTCAACCATTTCTTAGCTTCAAACTCCCATATCTCGCGAACGGATTGACCTAACCCCAAAACTTCCTATTGAATCTGAAAGTAGAAACTCGCCCGATTACAACGGTATGTGTATTTTTTTCCCTAGGCCATTCTGGTTAACGCGTTTGGAGGCAGCAGCAATTGCGAAAAATTTTTTGCCTTCTCAACCATTTTCTTGCTTCAAACTCCCATATCTCGCGAACGTATTGACCCCTAGACACAAAAATTTCCTATTGCATCTGAAAGTAGAAACTCGTCCGATTACAGCGGTATGTGTATTTTTTTCCCTAGGCCATTCTGGTTAAGCGTTTGGAGCAGCAGAATTGCGAAAAAATTTGTTGCCATTCTCAACCATTTCTTGGCTTCAAACTCCCACATCTCGCGAACGGATTGACCCTAACACAAAAATTCCTATTGCATCTGAAAGTCGAAGCTCGCTCGATTACAACGTAGTGTATTTTTTTCCCAAGGCCATTCTGGATAAGCGTATGGAACCAGCAGAATTGCGACAAAATTTTCTTGCCTTCTCACCCATAACTTGGCTTCAAACTCCCATATCTCGCGAACAGATTGACCCTAACCCCAAAAATTCCTGTTGCATCTGAAGTAGACACTCCGCCCGATTACACCGGAATGTTTATTTTTTCCCTAGGCCTTCTGGTTAGCGATGGAGCAGCAGAATGCGAAATAATTTGTTGTCTTCTCAACATTGTCTTAGCAGTCAACTCCCGTATCTCGCGAACGGATGGGTAGACTTAACCCAAAAATTCCTGTTGCATCTGAAAGTAGAAACCCCTCGCCCGATACAACGGTATGTGTATTATTTCACTAGGCCATTCTGGTTAGCGTTTGGTGCAGCTGAATTGCGAAAAATTTTTAGCCTCCTCAACCATTATCTTGGCTTCAAACTCCCATATTTCGCGAACGGGATGACCTAACCCAAAAAATTCCTATTGCATCTGAAAGTAGAAAACTCGCCCGATTACAACGGTATGTGTATTGTTTCCCTAGGCCATTCTGGTTAAGCGTTTGGAGCAGCAGAATTGCGAAAAATTTCTTGTCTTCTCAACCCGCTTCTTGTCTTCAAACTCCCATATCTCGCGAACGGATTGACCTAACCCAAAAATTCCTATTGCATCTGAAAGCCGAAGCTCGCCCGATTACAACGGTACGTGTATTTTTTCCCCTAGGCCATTCTGGTTAAGCGTTTGGAGCAGCAGAATTGCGAAAAATTTTTGCCTTCCTCAACCATTTCTTGGCTTCAAACTCCCATATCTCGCGAACGGATTGACCTAACCCAAAAATTCCTATTGCATCTGAAAGTAGAAACTCGCCCGATTACAATGGTATGTGCATTTTTTTCCTAGGCCATTCTGGTTAAGCGTTTGGAGCAGCAGAATTGCGAAAAATTTTTTGCATTCTCAACTATTTCTTGGCTTCAAACTCCCATATCTCGCGAACGGATTGACCTAACCCAAAAATTCCTATTGCATCTGAAAGTAGAAAACTCGCCCGATTACACGGTATGTGTATTATTTTCCCTAGGCCATTCTGGTTAAGCGTTTGGAGCAGCAGAAGTGTGAAAAGTTTGATGTCTTCTCAACCATTTCTTAGCTTCAACTCCCATATCTCGCGAAAGGATTGACCTTAACCCAAAAATTCCTATTGCATCTGAAAGTCGAAGCTCGCCCGATTACAACGGTATGTGTATTTTTTCCCTAGGCCATTCTGGTTAAGCGTTTGGAGCAGCAGAAATGCGAAAATTTGTTGTCTTCTCAACTATTTCTTAGCTTCAAACTCCCGTATCTCGCGAACGGATTGACTTAACCCAAAAAATTCCTGTTGCACCTGAAAGTAGAAACTCGCCCGATTACCACGGTATATGTATTTTTTTCCCTAGGCCATTCTGGTTAAGCGTTTGGTGCAGCTGAATTGCGAAAAATTTTTTTGCCTTCTCAACCATTTCTTGTCTTCAAACTCCCATATCTCGCGAACGGATTGACCTAACCCAAAAATTCCTGTTGCATCTGAAAGTAGAAACTCGCCCGATTACAATGGTATGTGCATTTTTTTCCTAGGCCATTCTGGTTAAGCGTTTGGAGCAGCAGAATTGCGAAAAATTTTTTGCATTCTCAACTATTTCTTGGCTCAAACTCCCATATCTCGCGAACGGATTGACCTAACCCAAAAATTCTATTGCATCTAAAAGTAGAAACTCGCCCGATTACAACGGTAATAGTGTATTTTTTCCCTAGGCCATTCTGGTTAAGCGTTTGGAGCAGCAGAATTGCGAAAAGTTTGATGTCTTCTCAACCATTTCTTAGCTTTCAAACTCCCATATCTCGCGAAAGGATTGACCTAACCCCAAAAATTCCTATTGCATCTGAAAGTCGAAGCTCGCCCGATTACAACGGTATGTGTATTTTTTCCCTAGGCCATTCTGGTTAAGCGTTTGGAGCAGCAGAAATGCGAAAAATTTGTTGTCTTCTCAACTATTTCTTAGCTTCAAACTCCCGTATCTCGCGAACGGA
>NW_027480051.1:0-42854 GCF_051014685.1 Ptiloglossa arizonensis | reverse complement strand
ATCTCGCGAACGGATTGACCAATCCGCACAATTTCAGTCGCATCTGAAAGTAGAAACTCGCCCGATTACAACGGTATGCGCACTTTTCCCCTAGGCCGTTCTAGTAATTCGTTTCGAGCATCAGAGCTGCGAAAATTTTGAGTTTCTCAAGCGTTTCTTATATCCAAACTGCCATATCTCGCGAACGGATTGACCAATCCGCAAAATTTCTGTTGCTTCTGAAAGTAGAGACTCGCGCGATTACAACGGTATGTGTAGTTTTCCCCTAGGCCGTTCCAGTTATTCGTTTCGAGCATCAGAACTGCGAAAATTTTGAGTTTCTCAAGCGTTTCTTACATGCAAACTGCCATATCTCGCGAACGGATTGACCGATCCGCAAAATTTCTGTTGCATCTGAAAGTAGAAGCTCGCCCGTTTACAACGTTATGTGTAGTTTTCCCCTAGGCCGTTCCAGTTATTCGTTTCGAGCATCAGAACTGCGAAAATTTTGAGTTTCTCAAGCGTTTCTTACCTCCAAACTGCCATATCTCGCGAACGGATTGACCAATCCGCAAAATTTCTGTTGCTTCTGAAAGTAGAAACTCTCCCGATTACAAGGGTATGCGCATTTTTCCCGTAGGCCGTTCTAGTAATTCGTTTCGAGCATCAGAACTGCGAAAATTTTGAGTTTCTCAAGCGTTTCTTACATCCAAACGGCCATATCTCGCGAACGGATGGACCAATCCGCAAAATTTCTATTGCATCTGAAAGTAGAAACTCGCCCGATTACAACGGTATGCGTACTTTTCCCCTAGGCCGTTCTAGTTATTCATTTCGAGCATCAGAACAGCGAAAATTTTGAGTTTCTAAAGCGTTTCTTATCTCCAAACTGCCATATCTCGCGAACAGATTGATCAATCCGCAAAATTTCTGTTGCATCTGAAAGTAGAAACTCGCCCGATTACAACGGTATGCGCACTTTTCCCCTAGGCCGTTCTAGTAATTCGTTTCGAGCATCAGAGCTGCGAAAATTTTGAGTTTCTCAAGCGTTTCTTACCTCCAAACTGCCATATCTCGCGAACGGATTGACCAATCCGCAAAATTTCTGTTGCATCTGAAAGTAGAAACTCGCCCGATTACAACGGTATGCGTACTTTTCCCCTAGGCCGTTCTAGTTGTTCGTGTCGAGCATCAGAACTGCGAAAATTTTGAGTTTCTCAAGCGTTTCTTACCTCCAAACTGCCATATCTCGCGAACGGATTGACCAATCCGCAAAATTTCTGTTGCATCTGAAAGTAGAAACTCGCCCGATTACAACGGTATGTGTAGTTTTCCCCTAGGCCGTTCCAGTTATTCGTTTCGAGCATCAGAACTGCGAAAATTTTGAGTTTCTCAAGCGTTTCTTATCTCCAAACTGCCATATCTCGCGAACGAATTGATCAATCCGCAAAATTTCTGTTGCATTTGAAAGTAGAAACTCGCCCGATTACAACGGTATGCGCACTTTTCCCCTGGGCCGTTCTAGTTATTCGTTTCGAGCATCAGAACTGCGAAAATTTTGAGTTTCTAAAGCGTTTCTTATCTCCAAACTGCCATATCTCGCGAACGGATTGATCAATCCGCAAAATTTCTGTTGCATCTGAAAGTAGAAACTCGCCCGATTACAACGGTATGCGCACTTTTCCCCTAGGCCGTTCTAGTTATTCGTTTCGAGCATCAGAACTGCGAAAATTTTGAGTTTCTCAAGCGTTTCTTACCTCCAAACTGCCATATCTCGCGAACGGATTGACCAATCCGCAAAATTTCTGTTGCATCTGAAAGTAGAGACTCGCCCGATTACAACGGTATGTGTAGTTTTCCCCTAGGCCGTTCCAGTTATTCGTTTCGAGCATCAGAACTGCGAAAATTTTGAGTTTCTCAAGCGTTTCTTACATGCAAACTGCCATATCTCGCGAACGGATTGACCGATCCGCAAAATTTCTGTTGCATCTGAAAGTAGAAGCTCGCCCGTTTACAACGTTATGTGTAGTTTTCCCCTAGGCCGTTCCAGTTATTCGTTTCGAGCATCAGAACTGCGAAAATTTTGAGTTTCTCAAGCGTTTCTTACCTCCAAACTGCCATATCTCGCGAACGGATTGACCAATCCGCAAAATTTCTGTTGCTTCTGAAAGTAGAAACTCTCCCGATTACAAGGGTATGCGCACTTTTCCCGTAGGCCGTTCTAGTTATTCGTTTCGAGCATCAGAACTGCGAAAATTTTGAGTTTCTCAAGCGTTTCTTACATCCAAACGGCCATATCTCGCGAACGGATGGACCAATCCGCAAAATTTCTGTTGCATCTGAAAGTAGAACCTCGCCCGATTACAACGGTATGCGTACTTTTCCCCTAGGCCGTTCTAGTTATTCGTTTCGAGCATCAGAACGGCGAAAATTTAGAGTTTCTCAAGCGTTTCTTACCTCCAAACTGCCATATCTCGCGAACGGATTGACCAATCCGCACAATTTCTGTCGCATCTGAAAGTAGAAACTCGCCCGATTACAACGGTATGCGCACTTTTCCCCTAGGCCGTTCTAGTTATTCGTTTCGAGCATCAGAACTGCGAAAATTTTGAGTTTCTCAAGCGTTTCTTACCTCCAAACTGCCATATCTCGCGAACGGATTGACCAATCCGCAAAATTTCTGTTGCATCTGAAAGTAGAAACTCGCCCGATTACAACGGTATGTGTAGTTTTCCCCTTGGCCATTCCAGTTATTCATTTCGAGCATCAGAACAGCGAAAATTTTGAGTTTCTAAAGCGTTTCTTATCTCCAAACTGCCATATCTCGCGAACAGATTGATCAATCCGCAAAATTTCTGTTGCATCTGAAAGTAGAAACTCGCCCGATTACAACGGTATGCGCACTTTTCCCCTAGGCCGTTCTAGTAATTCGTTTCGAGCATCAGAGTTGCGAAAATTTTGAGTTTCTCAAGCGTTTCTTACCTCCAAACTGCCATATCTCGCGAACGGATTGACCAATCCGCAAAATTTCTGTTGCATCTGAAAGTAGAAACTCGCCCGATTACAACGGTATGTGTAGTTTTCCCCTAGGCCGTTCCAGTTATTCGTTTCGAGCATCAGAACTGCGAAAATTTTGAGTTTCTCAAGCGTTTCTTATCTCCAAACTGCCATATCTCGCGAACGAATTGATCAATCCGCAAAATTTCTGTTGCATTTGAAAGTAGAAACTCGCCCGATTACAACGGTATGCGCACTTTTCCCCTGGGCCGTTCTAGTTATTCGTTTCGAGCATCAGAACTGCGAAAATTTTGAGTTTCTAAAGCGTTTCTTATCTCCAAACTGCCATATCTCGCGAACGGATTGATCAATCCGCAAAATTTCTGTTGCATCTGAAAGTAGAAGCTCGCCCGTTTACAACGTTATGTGTAGTTTTCCCCTAGGCCGTTCTAGTTATTCGTTTCGAGCATCAGAACTGCGCAAATTTTGAGTTTCTCAAGCGTTTCTTACCTCCAAACTGCCATATCTCGCGAACGGATTGACCAATCCGCAAAATTTCTGTTGCTTCTGAAAGTAGAAACTCGCCCGATTACAACGGTATGCGCACTTTTCCCCTAGGCCGTTCTAGTAATTCGTTTCGAGCATCAGAGCTGCGAAAATTTTGAGTTTCTCAAGCGTTTCTTACATCCAAACTGCCATATCTCGCGAACGGATTGACCAATCCGCAAAATTTCTGTTGCTTCTGAAAGTAGAGACTCGCCCGATTACAACGGTATGTGTAGTTTTCCCCTAGGCCGTTCCAGTTATTCGTTTCGAGCATCAGAACTGCGAAAATTTTGAGTTTCTCAAGCGTTTCTTACATGCAAACTGCCATATCTCGCGAACGGATTGACCGAACCGCAAAATTTTGGTTGCATCTGAAAGTAGAAACTCGCCCGATTACAACGGTATGTGTAGTTTTCCCCTAGGCCGTTCCAGTTATTCATTTCGAGCATCAGAACTGCGAAAATTTTGAGTTTCTCAAGCGTTTCTTACCTCCAAACTGCCATATCTCGCGAACGGATTGACCAATCCGCAAAATTTCTGTTGCTTCTGAAAGTAGAAACTCTCCCGATTACAAGGGTATGCGCACTTTTCCCGTAGGCCGTTCTAGTTATTCGTTTCGAGCATCAGAACTGCGAAAATTTTGAGTTTCTCAAGCGTTTCTTACCTCCAAACTGCCATATCTCGCGAACGGATTGACCAATCCGTAAAATTTCTGTTGCTTCTGAAAGTAGAAACTCTGCCGATTACAAGGGTATGCGCACTTTTCCCGTAGGCCGTTCTAGTTACTCGTTTCGAGCATCAGAACTGCGCAAATTTTGAGTTTCTCAAGCGTTTCTTCCCTCCAAACCGCCATATCTCGCGAACGGATTGACCAATCCGCAAAATTTCTGTTGCATCTGAAAGTAGAAACTCGCCCGATTACAACGGTATGCGTACTTTTCCCCTAGGCCGTTCTAGTTGTTCGTGTCGAGCATCAGAACTGCGAAAATTTTGAGTTTCTCAAGCGTTTCTTACCTCCAAACCGCCATATCTCGCGAACGGATTGACCGATCCGCAAAATTTCTGTTGCATCTGAAAGTAGAAGCTCGCCCGTTTACAACGTTATGTGTAGTTTTCCCCTAGGCCGTTCCAGTTATTCGTTTCGAGCATCAGAACTGCGAAAATTTTCAGTTTCTCAAGCGTTTCTTACCTCCAAACTGCCATATCTCGCGAACGGATTGACCAATCCGCAAAATTTCTGTTGCTTCTGAAAGTAGAAACTCTCCCGATTACAAGGGTATGCGCACTTTTCCCGTAGGCCGTTCTAGTTATTCGTTTCGAGCATCAGAACTGCGAAAATTTTGAGTTTCTCAAGCGTTTCTTACATCCAAACGGCCATATCTCGCGAACGGATGGACCAATCCGCAAAATTTCTGTTGCATCTGAAAGTAGAAACTCGCCCGATTACAACGGTATGCGTACTTTTCCCCTAGGCCGTTCTAGTTATTCGTTTCGAGCATCAGAACGGCGAAAATTTTGAGTTTCTCAAGCGTTTCTTACCTCCAAACTGCCATATCTCGCGAACGGATTGACCAATCCGCACAATTTCTGTCGCATCTGAAAGTAGAAACTCGCCCGATTACAACGGTATGCGCACTTTTCCCCTAGGCCGTTCTAGTTATTCGTTTCGAGCATCAGAACTGCGAAAATTTTGAGTTTCTCAAGCGTTTCTTACCTCCAAACTGCCATATCTCGCGAACGGATTGACCAATCCGCAAAATTTCTGTTGCATCTGAAAGTAGAAACTCGCCCGATTACAACGGTATGTGTAGTTTTCCCCTTGGCCATTCCAGTTATTCATTTCGAGCATCAGAACAGCGAAAATTTTGAGTTTCTAAAGCGTTTCTTATCTCCAAACTGCCATATCTCGCGAACAGATTGATCAATCCGCAAAATTTCTGTTGCATCTGAAAGTAGAAACTCGCCCGATTACAACGGTATGCGCACTTTTCCCCTAGGCCGTTCTAGTAATTCGTTTCGAGCATCAGAGCTGCGAAAATTTTGAGTTTCTCAAGCGTTTCTTACCTCCAAACTGCCATATCTCGCGAACGGATTGACCAATCCGCAAAATTTCTGTTGCATCTGAAAGTAGAAACTCGCCCGATTACAACGGTATGTGTAGTTTTCCCCTAGGCCGTTCCAGTTATTCGTTTCGAGCATCAGAACTGCGAAAATTTTGAGTTTCTCAAGCGTTTCTTATCTCCAAACTGCCATATCTCGCGAACGAATTGATCAATCCGCAAAATTTCTGTTGCATTTGAAAGTAGAAACTCGCCCGATTACAACGGTATGCGCACTTTTCCCCTGGGCCGTTCTAGTTATTCGTTTCGAGCATCAGAACTGCGAAAATTTTGAGTTTCTAAAGCGTTTCTTATCTCCAAACTGCCATATCTCGCGAACGGATTGATCAATCCGCAAAATTTCTGTTGCATCTGAAAGTAGAAACTCGCCCGATTACAACGGTATGCGCACTTTCCCCCTAGGCCGTTCTAGTAATTCGTTTCGAGCATCAGAGCTGCGAAAATTTTGAGATTCTCAAGCGTTTCTTACATCCAAACTGCCATATCTCGCGAACGGATTGACCGATCCGCAAAATTTCTGTTGCATCTGAAAGTAGAAGCTCGCCCGTTTACAACGTTATGTGTAGTTTTTCCCGTAGGCCGTTCTAGTTATTCGTTTCGAGCATCAGAACTGCGCAAATTTTGAGTTTCTCAAGCGTTTCTTACCTCCAAACTGCCATATCTCGCGAACGGATTGACCAATCCGCAAAATTTCTGTTGCTTCTGAAAGTAGAAACTCGCCCGATTACAACGGTATGCGCACTTTTCCCCTAGGCCGTTCTAGTAATTCGTTTCGAGCATCAGAGCTGCGAAAATTTTGAGTTTCTCAAGCGTTTCTTACATCCAAACTGCCATATCTCGCGAACGGATTGACCAATCCGCAAAATTTCTGTTGCTTCTGAAAGTAGAGACTCGCCCGATTACAACGGTATGTGTAGTTTTCCCCTAGGCCGTTCCAGTTATTCGTTTCGAGCATCAGAACTGCGAAAATTTTCAGTTTCTCAAGCGTTTCTTACCTCCAAACTGCCACATCTCGCAAACGGATTGTCCAATCCGCAAAATTTCTGTTGCATCTGAAAGTAGAAACACGCCCGATTACAACGGTATGGGCACTTTTCCCCTAGGCCGTTCTAGTTATTCGTGTCGAGCATCAGAACTGCGAAAATTTTGAGTTTCTCAAGCGTTTCTTACCTCCAAACTGCCATATCTTGCGAACGGATTGACCAATCCGCAAAGTTTCTGTTGCATCTGAAAGTAGAAACTCGCCCGATTACAACGGTATGCGTACTTTTCCTCTAGGCCGTTCTAGTTACTCGTTTCGAGCATCAGAACTGCGAAAATTTTGAGTTTCTCAAGCGTTTCTTATCTCCAAACTGCCATATCTCGCGAACGGATTGATCAATCCCCAAAATTTCTGTTGCATCTGAAAGTAGAAACTCGCCCGATTACAACGGTAGGTGTAGTTTTCCCCTAGGCCGTTCTAGTTATTCGTTTCGAGCATCAGAACTGCGAAAATTTTCAGTTTCTCAAGCGTTTCTTACCTCCAAACTGCCACATCTCGCAAACGGAATGTCCAATCCGCAAAATTTCTGTTGCATCTGAAAGAAGAAACTCGCCCGATTACAACGGTATGCGTACTTTTCCCCTAGACCGTTCTAGTTACTCGTTTCGAGCATCAGAACTGCGAAAATTTTGAGTTCTCAAGCGTTTCTTACCTCCAAACTGCCATATCTCGCGAACGGATTGACCACTCCGCAAAATTTCTGTTGCATCTGAAAGTAGAAACTCGCCCGGTTACAACGGTGTGCGTACTTTTCCCCTAGGCCGTACTAGTTATTCGTTTCGAGCATCAGAACGGCGAAAATTTTGAGTTTCTCAAGCGTTTCTTACCTCCAAACTGCCATATCTCGCGAACGGATTGACCAATCCGCAAAATTTCTATAGCATCTGAAAGTAGAAACTCGCCCGATTACAACGGTGTGCGTACTTTTCCCCTAGGCCGCTCTAGTTACTCGTTTCGAGCATCAGAACTGCGAAAATTTTGAGTTTCTCAAGCGTTTCTAATCTCCAAACTGCCATATCTCGCGAACGGATTGATCAATCCGCAAAATTTCTGTTGCATCTGAAAGTAGAAACTCGCCCGATTACAACGGTGTGCGCACTTTTCCCCTAGGCCGTTCTAGTTATTCGTTTCGAGCATCAGAAGTGCGCAAATTTTGAGTTTCTCAAGCGTTTCTTACCTCCAAACTGCCTTATCTCGCGAAGGGATTGACCAATCCGCAAAATTTCTGTTGCATTTGAAAGTAGAAACTCGCCCGATTACAACGGTTAGCGTACTTTTCCCCTAGGCCGTACTAGTTATTCGTATCGAGCATCAGAACGGCGAAAATTTTGAGTTTCTCAAGCGTTTCTTACCTCCAAACTGCCATATCTCGCGAACGGATTGACCAATCCGCAAAATTTCTATTGCATCTGCAAGTAGAAACTCGCCCGATTACAACGGTATGTGTAGTTTTCCCCTAGGCCGTTCCAGTTATTCGTTTCGAGCATCAGAACTGCGCAAATTTTGAGCATCTCAAGCGTTTCTTACCTCCAAACTGCCATATCTCGCGAACGGATTGACCAATCCGCAAAATTTCTGTTGCATCTGAAAGAAGAAACTCGCCCGATTACAACGGTATGCGTACTTTTCCCCTAGGCCGTTCTAGTTGCACGTTTCGAGCAGCAGAACTGCGAAAATTTTGAGTTTCTCAAGCGTTTCTTATGTCCAAACTGCCATATCTCGCGAACGGATTGATCAATCCGCAAAATTTCTGTTGCATCTGAAAGTAGAAACTCGCCCGGTTACAACGGTATGCGCACTTTGCCCCTAGGCCGTTCTAGTTATTCGTTTCGAGCATCAGAACTGCGCAAATTTTGAGTTTCTCAAGCGTTTCTTACCTCCAAACTGCCATATCTCGCGAACGGATTGACCAATCCGCAAAATTTCTGTTGCATCTGAAAGAAGAAACTCGCCCGATTACAACGGTATGCGTACTTTTCCCCTAGGCCGTTCTAGTTACTCGTTTCGAGCATCAGAACTGCGAAAATTTTTAGTTCTCAAGCGTTTCTTACCTCCAAACTGCCATATCTCGCGAACGGATTGACCACTCCGCAAAATTTCTGTTGCATCTGAAAGTAGAAACTCGCCCGGTTACAACGGTGTGCGTACTTTTCCCCTAGGCCGTACTAGTTATTCGTTTCGAGCATCAGAACGGCGAAAATTTTGAGTTTCTCAAGCGTTTCTTACCTCCAAACTGCCATATCTCGCGAACGGATTGACCAATCCGCAAAATTTCTATAGCATCTGAAAGTAGAAACTCGCCCGATTACAACGGTATGCGTACTTTTCCCCTAGGCCGCTCTAGTTACTCGTTTCGAGCATCAGAACTGCGAAAATTTTGAGTTTCTCAAGCGTTTCTAATCTCCAAACTGCCATATCTCGCGAACGGATTGATCAATCCGGAAAATTTCTGTTGCATCTGAAAGTAGAAACTCGCCCGATTACAACGGTGTGCGCACTTTTCCCCTAGGCCGTTCTAGTTATTCGTTTCGAGCATCAGAACTGCGCAAATTTTGAGTTTCTCAAGCGTTTCTTACCTCCAAACTGCCTTATCTCGCGAAGGGATTGACCAATCCGCAAAATTTCTGTTGCATTTGAAAGTAGAAACTCGCCCGATTACAACGGTTAGCGTACTTTTCCCCTAGGCCGTACTAGTTATTCGTATCGAGCATCAGAACGGCGAAAATTTTGAGTTTCTCAAGCGTTTCTTACCTCCAAACTGCCATATCTCGCGAACGGATTGACCAATCCGCAAAATTTCTATTGCATCTGAAAGTAGAAACTCGCCCGATTACAACGGTATGTGTACTTTTCCCCTAGGCCGTTCTAGTTACTCGTTTCGAGCATCAGAACTGCGAAAATTTTGAGTTTCTCAAGCGTTTCTTTTCTCCAAACTGCCATATCTCGCGAACGGATTGATCAATCCGCAAAATTTCTGTTGCATCTGAAATTAGAAACTCGCCCGATTACAACGGTATGTGTAGTTTTCCCCTAGGCCGTTCCAGTTATTCGTTTCGAGCATCAGAACTGCGCAAATTTTGAGTTTCTCAAGCGTTTCTTACCTCCAAACTGCCATATCTCGCGAACGGATTGACCAATCCGCAAAATTTCTGTTGCATCTGAAAGAAGAAACTCGCCCGATTACAACGGTATGCGTACTTTTCCCCTAGGCCGTTCTAGTTGCACGTTTCGAGCATCAGAACTGCGAAAATTTTGAGTTTCTCAAGCGTTTCTTATGTCCAAACTGCCATATCTCGCGAACGGATTGATCAATCCGCAAAATTTCTGTTGCATCTGAAAGCAGAAACTCGCCCGGTTACAACGGTATGCGCACTTTTCCCCTAGGCCGTTCTAGTTATTCGTTTCGAGCATCAGAACTGCGCAAATTTTGAGTTTCTCAAGCCTTTCTTACCTCCAAACCGCCTTATCTCGCGAAGGGATTGACCAATCCGCAAAATTTCTGTTGCATCTGAAAGTAGAAACTCGCCCGATTACAACGGTTAGCGTACTTTTCCCCTAGGCCGTTCTAGTTATTCGTTTCGAGCATCAGAACGGCGAAAATTTTGAGTTTCTCAAGCGTTTCTTACTTCCAAACTGCCATATCTCGCGAACGGATTGACCAATCTGCAAAATTTCTGTTGCATCTGAAAGTAGAAACTCGCCCAATTACAACGGTATGTGTAGTTTTCCCCTAGGCCGTTCCAGTTATTCGTTTCGAGCATCAGAACTGCGAAAATTTTCAGTTTCTCAAGCGTTTCTTACCTCCAAACTGCCACATCTCGCAAACGGATTGTCCAATCCGCAAAATTTCTGTTGCATCTGAAAGTAGAAACACGCCCGATTACAACGGTATGGGCACTTTTCCCCTAGGCCGTTCTAGTTATTCGTGTCGAGCATCAGAACTGCGAAAATTTTGAGTTTCTCAAGCGTTTCTTACCTCCAAACTGCCATATCTTGCGAACGGATTGACCAATCCGCAAAGTTTCTGTTGCATCTGAAAGTAGAAACTCGCCCGATTACAACGGTATGCGTACTTTTCCCCTAGGCCGTTCTAGTTACTCGTTTCGAGCATCAGAACTGCGAAAATTTTGAGTTTCTCAAGCGTTTCTTATCTCCAAACTGCCATATCTCGCGAACGGATTGATCAATCCCCAAAATTTCTGTTGCATCTGAAAGTAGAAACTCGCCCGATTACAACGGTAGGTGTAGTTTTCCCCTAGGCCGTTCTAGTTATTCGTTTCGAGCATCAGAACTGCGAAAATTTTCAGTTTCTCAAGCGTTTCTTACCTCCAAACTGCCACATCTCGCAAACGGATTGTCCAATCCGCAAAATTTCTGTTGCATCTGAAAGAAGAAACTCGCCCGATTACAACGGTATGCGTACTTTTCCCCTGGACCGTTCTAGTTACTCGTTTCGAGCATCAGAACTGCGAAAATTTTGAGTTCTCAAGCGTTTCTTACCTCCAAACTGCCATATCTCGCGAACGGATTGACCACTCCGAAAAATTTCTGTTGCATCTGAAAGTAGAAACTCGCCCGGTTACAACGGTGTGCGTACTTTTCCCCTAGGCCGTACTAGTTATTCGTTTCGAGCATCAGAACGGCGAAAATTTTGAGTTTCTCAAGCGTTTCTTACCTCCAAACTGCCATATCTCGCGAACGGATTGACCAATCCGCAAAATTTCTATAGCATCTGAAAGTAGAAACTCGCCCGATTACAACGGTATGCGTACTTTTCCCCTAGGCCGCTCTAGTTAGTCGTTTCGAGCATCAGAACTGCGAAAATTTTGAGTTTCTCAAGCGTTTCTAATCTCCAAACTGCCATATCTCGCGAACGGATTGATCAATCCGCAAAATTTCTGTTGCATCTGAAAGTAGAAACTCGCCCGATTACAACGGTGTGCGCACTTTTCCCCTAGGCCGTTCTAGTTATTCGTTTCGAGCATCAGAAGTGCGCAAATTTTGAGTTTCTCAAGCGTTTCTTACCTCCAAACTGCCTTATCTCGCGAAGGGATTGAACAATCCGCAAAATTTCTGTTGCATTTGAAAGTAGAAACTCGCCCGATTACAACGGTTAGCGTACTTTTCCCCTAGGCCGTACTAGTTATTCGTATCGAGCATCAGAACGGCGAAAATTTTGAGTTTCTCAAGCGTTTCTTACCTCCAAACTGCCATATCTCGCGAACGGATTGACCAATCCGCAAAATTTCTATTGCATCTGAAAGTAGAAACTCGCCCGATTACAACGGTATGTGTACTTTTCCCCTAGGCCGCTCTAGTTACTCGTTTCGAGCATCAGAACTGCGAAAATTTTGAGTTTCTCAAGCGTTTCTTATCTCCAAACTGCCATATCTCGCGAACGGATTGATCAATCCGCAAAATTTCTGTTGCATCTGAAAGTAGAAACTCGCCCGATTACAACGGTATGTGTAGTTTTCCCCTAGGCCGTTCCAGTTATTCGTTTCGAGCATCAGAACTGCGCAAATTTTGAGCATCTCAAGCGTTTCTTACCTCCAAACTGCCATATCTCGCGAACGGATTGACCAATCCGCAAAATTTCTGTTGCATCTGAAAGAAGAAACTCGCCCGATTACAACGGTATGCGTACTTTTCCCCTAGGCCGTTCTAGTTGCACGTTTCGAGCAGCAGAACTGCGAAAATTTTGAGTTTCTCAAGCGTTTCTTATGTCCAAACTGCCATATCTCGCGAACGGATTGATCAATCCGCAAAATTTCTGTTGCATCTGAAAGTAGAAACTCGCCCGGTTACAACGGTATGCGCACTTTTCCCCTAGGCCGTTCTAGTTATTCGTTTCGAGCATCAGAACTGCGCAAATTTTGAGTTTCTCAAGCGTTTCTTACCTCCAAACTGCCTTATCTCGCGAAGGGATTGACCAATCCGCAAAATTTCTGTTGCATCTGAAAGTAGAAACTCGCCCGATTACAACGGTTAGCGTACTTTTCCCCTAGGCCGTTCTAGTTATTCGTTTCGAGCATCAGAACGGCGAAAATTTTGAGTTTCTCAAGCGTTTCTTACTTCCAAACTGCCATATCTCGCGAACGGATTGACCAATCTGCAAAATTTCTGTTGCATCTGAAAGTAGAAACTCGCCCGATTACAACGGTATGTGTAGTTTTCCCCTAGGCCGTTCCAGTTATTCGTTTCGAGCATCAGAACTGCGAAAATTTTGTGTTTCTCAAGCGTTTCTTACATCCAAACTGCCATATCTCGCGAAAGGATTGACCGATCCGCAAAATTTCTGTTGCATCTGAAAGTAGAAACTCGCCCGATTACAAGGGTATGCGCACTTTTCCGCTAGGCCGTTCTAGTTATTCGTTTCGAGCATCAGAACTGCGCAAATTTTGAGTTTCTCAAGCGTTTCTTACCTCCAAACTGCCTTACCTCGCGAAGGGATTGACCAATCCGCAAAATTTCTGTTGCATCTGAAAGTAGAAACTCGCCCGATTACAACGGTTAGCGTACTTTTCCTCTAGGCCGTTCTAGTTATTCGTTTCGAGCATCAGAACTGCGAAACTTTTGAGTTTCTCAAGCGTTTCTTACCTCCAAACTGCCATATCTCGCGAACGGATTGACTAATCCGCAAAATTTCTGTTGCATCTGAAAGTAGAAACTCGCCCGATTGCAACGGTATGCGTACTTTTCCCCTAGGCCGTTCTAGTTATTCGTTTCGAGCATCAGAACGGCGAAAATTTTGAGTTTCTCAAGCGTTTCTTACTTCCAAACTGCCATATCTCGCGAACGGATTGACCAATCTGCAAAATTTCTGTTGCATCTGAAAGTAGAAACTCGCCCGATTACAACGGTATGTGTAGTTTTCCCCTAGGCCGTTCCAGTTATTCGTTTCGAGCATCAGAACTGCGAAAATTTTGGGTTTCTCAAGCGTTTCTTACCTCCAAACTGCCACATCGCGCAAACGGATTGACCAATCCGCAAAATTTCTGTTGTATCTGAAAGTAGAAACTCTCCCGATTACAACGGTATGCGCACTTTTCCCGTAGGCCGTTCTAGTTATTCGTTTCGAGCATCAGAACTGCGAAAATTTTGAGTTTCTCAAGCGTTTCTTACATCCAGACGGCCATACCTCGCGAACGGATTGACCAATACGCAAAATTTCTGCTGTATCTGAAAGTAGAAACTCTCCCGATTACAACGGTATGCGCACTTTTCCCGTAGGCCATTCTGGTTATTCGTTTCGAGCATCAGAACTGCGAAAATTTTGAGTTTCTCAAGCGTTTCTTACATCCAAACGGCCATATCTCGCGAACGGATTGATCAATCCGCAAAATTTCTGTTGCATCTGAAAGTAGAAACTCGCCCGATTACAACGGTATGCGTACTTCTCCCCTAGGCCGTTGTCGTCATTCGTTTCGAGCATCAGAACTGCGAAAATTTTGTTTCTCAAGCGTTTCTTACTTCCAAACTGCCATATCTCGCGAACGGATTGACCAATCCGCAAAATTGCTATATCATCTGAAAGTAGAAACTCGCCCGATTACAACGGTATGCGTACTTTTCCCCTAGGCCGCTCTAGTTATTCGTTTCGAGCATCACAACTGCGAAAATTTTGAGTTTCTAAAGCGTTTCTTACATCCAAACGGCCATATCTCGCGAACGGATTGACCAATCCGCAAAATTTCTGTTGTATCTGAAAGTAGAACCTCGCCCGATTACAACGGTATGCGTACTTCTCCCCTAGGCCGTTCTAGTCATTCGTTTCGAGCATCAGAACTGCGAAAATTTTGTGTTTCTCAAGCGTTTCTTACATCCAAACTGCCATATCTCGCGAACGGATCGACCAATCCGCAAAATTTCTGTTGCATCTGAAAGTAGAAACTCGCCCGATTGCATCGGTATGCGTACTTTTCCCCTAGGCCGTTCGAGTTATTCGTTTCGAGCATCAGAACAGCGAAAATTTTGAGTTTCTCAAGCGTTTCTTACCTCCAAACTGCCACATCTCGCAAACGGGTTGACCAATCCGCAAAATTTCTGTTGTATCTGAAAGTAGAAACTCTCCCGATTACAACGGTATGCGCACTTTTCCCGTAGGCCGCTCTAGTTATTCGTTTCGAGCATCAGAACTGCGAAAATTTTGAGTTTCTGAAGCGTTTCTTACATCCAAACGGCCATATCTCGCGAACGGATTGATCAATCCGCAAAATTTCTGTTGCATCTGAAAGTAGAAACTCGCCCGATTACAACGGTATGCGTACTTCTCCCCTAGGCCGTTGTCGTCATTCGTTTCGAGCATCAGAACTGCGAAAATTTTGTGTTTCTCAAGCGTTTCTTACATCCAAACTGCCATATCTCGCGAACGGATCGACAAATCCGCAAAATTTCTGTTGCATCTGAAAGTAGAAACTCGCCCGATTGCATCGGTATGCGTACTTTTCCCCTAGGCCGTTCTAGTTATTCGTTTCGAGCATCAGAACTGCGAAAATTTTGAGTTTCTCAAGCGTTTCTTACCTCCAAACTGCCATATCTCGCGAACGCATTGACCAATCCGCAAAATTTCTGTTGCATTTGAAAGTAGAAACTCGCCCGATTACAACGGTATGCGTACTTCTCCCCTAGGCCGTTCTAGTCATTCGTTTCGAGCATCAGAACTGCGAAACTTTTGTGTTTCTCAAGCGTTTCTTACATCCAAACTGCCATATCTCGCGAACGGATCGACCAATCCGCAAAATTTCTGTTGCATCTGAAAGTAGAAACTCGCCCGATTGCATCGGTATGCGTACTTTTCCCCTAGGCCGTTCTAGTTATTCGTTTCGAGCATCAGAACTGCGAAAATTTTGAGTTTCTCAAGCGTTTCTTACATCCAAACTGCCATATCTCGCGAACGGATCGACCAATCCGCAAAATTTCTGTTGCATCTGAAAGTAGAAACTCGCCCGATTGCATCGGTATGCGTACTTTTCCCCTAGGCCGTTCTAGTTATTCGTTTCGAGCATCAGAGCTGCGAAAATTTTGAGTTTCTCAAGCGTTTCTTACATCCAAACTGCCACATCTCGCAAACGGATTGATCAATCCGCAAAATTTCTGTTGCATCTGAAAGTAGAAACTCGCCCGATTACAACGGTATGCGTACTTCTCCCCTAGGCCGTTCTAGTCATTCGTTTCGAGCATCAGAACTGCGAAAATTTTGTGTTTCTCAAGCGTTTCTTACTTCCAAACTGCCACATCTCGCAAACGGATTGACCAATCCGCAAAATTTCTGTTGCATCTGAAAGTAGAAACACTCCCGATTACAGCGGTATGCGCACTTTTCCCGTAGGCCGTTCTAGTTATTCGTTTCGAGCATCAGAACTGCGAAAATTTTGAGTTTCTCAAGCGTTTCTTACATCCAAACGGCCATATCTCGCGAACGGATTGATCAATCCGCAAAATTTCTGTTGCATCTGAAAGTAGAAACTCGCCCGATTACAACGGTATGCGTACTTCTCCCCTAGGCCATTCTAGTCATTCGTTTCGAGCATCAGAACTGCGAAAATTTTGGAGTTTCTCAAGCGTTTCTTGCTTCCAAACTGCCATATCTCGCGAACGGATCGACCAATCCGCAAAATTTCTGTTGTATCTGAAAGTAGAAACTCGCCCGATTACAACGGTATGCGTACTTCTCCCCTAGGCCGTTCTAGTCATTCGTTTCGAGCATCAGAACTGCGAAAATTTTGAGTTTCTCAAGCGTTTCTTATCTCCAAACTGCCATATCTCGCGAATGGATAGATCAATCCGCAAAATTTCTGTTGCATCTGAAAGTAGAAACTCGCCCGATTTCAACGGTATGCGCACTTTTCCCCTAGGCCGTTCCAGTTATTCGTTTCGAGCATCAGAACTGCGAAAATTTTGAGTTTCTCAAGCGTTTCTTACCTCCAAACTGCGACATCTCGCAAACGGATTGACCAATCCGCAAAATTTCTGTTGTATCTGAAAGTAGAAACTCTCCCGATTACAACGGTATGCGCACTTTTCCCGTAGGCCGTTCTAGTTATTCGTTTCGAGCATCAGAACTGCGAAAATTTTGAGTTTCTCAAGCGTTTCTTACATCCAAACGGCCATATCTCGCGTACGGATTGATCAATCCGCAAAATTTCTGCTGTATCTGAAAGTAGAAACTCGCCAGATTACAACGGTATGTGTAGTTTTCCCCTGGGCCGTTCCAGTTATTCGTTTCGAGCATCAGAACTGCGAAAATTTTGAGTTTCTCAAGCGTTTCTTACCTCCAAACTGCGACATCTCGCAAACGGATTGACCAATCCGCAAAATTTCTGTTGTATCTGAAAGTAGAAACTCTCCCGATTACAACGGTATGCGCACTTTTCCCGTAGCCCGTTCTAGTTATTCGTTTCGAGCATCAGAACTGCGAAAATTTTGAGTTTCTCAAGCGTTTCTTACATCCAAACGGCCATATCTCGCGAACGGATTGATCAATCCGCAAAATTTCTGTTGCATCTGAAAGTAGAAACTCGCCCGATTACAACGGTATGCGTACTTCTCCCCTAGGCCGTTGTCGTCATTCGTTTCGAGCATCAGAACTGCGAAAATTTTGTGTTTCTCAAGCGTTTCTTACTTCCAAACTGCCATATCTCGCGAACGGATCGACCAATCCGCAAAATTTCTGTTGCATCTGAAAGTAGAAACTCGCCCGATTGCATCGGTATGCGTACTTTTCCCCTAGGCCGTTCTAGTCATTCGTTTCGAGCATCAGAACTGAGAAAATTTTGTGTTTCTCAAGCGTTTCTTACTTCCAAACTGCCATATCTCGCGAACGGATCGACCAATCCGCAAAATTTCTGTTGCATCTGAAAGTAGAAACTCGCCCGATTGCATCGGTAAGCGTACTTCTCCCCTAGGCCGTTCTAGTCATTCATTTCGAGTATCAGAACTGCGAAAATTTTGAGTTTCTAAAGCGTTTCTTACATCCAAACGGCCATACCTCACGAACGGATTGACCAATCCGCAAAGTTTCTGTTGCGTCTGAAAGTAGAAACTCGCCCGATTACAACAGTATGCGTACTTTTCCCCTAGGTCGTTCTAGTTATTCGTTTCGAGCATCAGAACGGCGAAAATTTTGAGTTTCTCAAGCATTTCTTATCTCCAAACTGCCATATCTCGCGAACGGATTGACCAATCCGCAAAATTTCTGTTGCATCTGAAAGTAGAAACTCGCCCGATTACAACGATATGCATACTTTTCCCCTAGGCCGTTCCAGTTATTCGTTTCGAGCATCAGTACTGCGAAAATTTTGAGTTTCTCAAGCGTTTCTTACTTCCAAACTGCCATATCTCGCGAACGGATTGACCAATCCGCAAAATTTCAGTTGCATCTGAAAGTGGAAACTCGCCCGATTGCATCGGTATGCGTACTTTTCCCCTAGGCCGTTCTAGTTATTCGTTTCGAGCATCAGAACAGCGAAAATTTTGAGTTTCTCAAGCGTTTCTTACCTCCAAACTGCCACATCTCGCAAACGGATTGACCAATCCGCAAAATTTCTGTTGTATCTGAAAGTAGAAACTCGCCCGATTACAACGGTATGTGTAGTTTTCCCCTAGGCCGTTCCAGTTATTCGTTTCGAGCATCAGAACGACGAAAATTTTGAGTTTCTCAAGCGTTTCTTACCTCCAAACTGCCATATCTCGCGAACGCATTGACCAATCCGCAAAATTTCTGTTGCATTTGAAAGTAGAAACTCGCCCGATTACAACGGTATGCGCACTTTTCCCCTGGGCCGTTCTAGTTATTCTTTTCGAGCATCACAGCTGCGAACATTTTGAGTTTCTAAAGCGTTTCTTACATCCAAACGGCCATATCCCGCGAACGGATTGACCAATCCGCAAAATTTCTGTTGTATCTGAAAGTAGAAACTCGCCCGATTACAACGGTATGCGTACTTTTCCCCTAGGCCGTTCTAGTTATTCGTTTCGAGCATCAGAACTGCGAAAAATTTGAGTTTCTCAAGCGTTTCTTACCTCCAAACTGCCATATCTCGCGAACGCATTGAACAATCCGCAAAATTTCTGTTGCATTTGAAAGTAGAAACTCGCCCGATTACAACGGTATGCGCACTTTTCCCCTAGGCCTTTCTAGTTATTCGTTTCGAGCATCAGAACGGCGCAAATTTTGAGTTTCTCAAGCGTTTCTTACCTCCAAACTGCGACATCTCGCAAACGGATTGACCAATCCGCAAAATTTCTGTTGTATCTGAAAGTAGAAACTCTCCCGATTACAACGGTATGCGCACTTTTCCCGTAGGCCGTTCTAGTTATTCGTTTCGAGCATCAGAACTGCGAAAATTTTGAGTTTCTCAAGCGTTTCTTACATCCAAACGGCCATATCTCGCGAACGGATTGATCAATCCGCAAAATTTCTGTTGCATCTGAAAGTAGAAACTCGCCCGATTACAACGGTATGCGTACTTCTCCCCTAGGCCGTTCTAGTCATTCGTTTCGAGCATCAGAACTGCGAAAATTTTGTGTTTCTCAAGCGTTTCTTACTTCCAAACTGCCATATCTCGCGAACGGATCGACCAATCCGCAAAATTTCTGTTGCATCTGAAAGTAGAAACTCGCCCGATTGCATCGGTATGCGTACTTTTCCCCTAGGCCGTTCTAGTCATTCGTTTCGAGCATCAGAACTGAGAAAATTTTGTGTTTCTCAAGCGTTTCTTACTTCCAAACTGCCATATCTCGCGAACGGATCGACCAATCCGCAAAATTTCTGTTGCATCTGAAAGTAGAAACTCGCCCGATTGCATCGGTAAGCGTACTTCTCCCCTAGGCCGTTCTAGTCATTCGTTTCGAGTATCAGAACTGCGAAAATTTTGAGTTTCTAAAGCGTTTCTTACATCCAAACGGCCATACCTCACGAACGGATTGACCAATCCGCAAAGTTTCTGTTGCGTCTGAAAGTAGAAACTCGCCCGATTACAACGGTATGTGTAGTTTTCCCCTAGGCCGTTCCAGTTATTCGTTTCGAGCATCAGAACGACGAAAATTTTGAGTTTCTCAAGCGTTTCTTACCTCCAAACTGCCATATCTCGCGAACGCATTGACCAATCCGCAAAATTTCTGTTGCATTTGAAAGTAGAAACTCGCCCGATTACAACGGTATGCGCACTTTTCCCCTGGGCCGTTCTAGTTATTCGTTTCGAGCATCACAGCTGCGAACATTTTGAGTTTCTAAAGCGTTTCTTACATCCAAACGGCCATATCCCGCGAACGGATTGACCAATCCGCAAAATTTCTGTTGTATCTGAAAGTAGAAACTCGCCCGATTACAACGGTATGCGTACTTTTCCCCTAGGCCGTTCTAGTTATTCGTTTCGAGCATCAGAACTGCGAAAAATTTGAGTTTCTCTAGCGTTTCTTACCTCCAAACTGCCATATCTCGCGAACGCATTGAACAATCCGCAAAATTTCTGTTGCATTTGAAAGTAGAAACTCGCCCGATTGCATCGGTAAGCGTACTTCTCCCCTAGGCCGTTCTAGTCATTCGTTTCGAGTATCAGAACTGCGAAAATTTTGAGTTTCTAAAGCGTTTCTTACATCCAAACGGCCATACCTCACGAACGGATTGACCAATCCGCAAAGTTTCTGTTGCGTCTGAAAGTAGAAACTCGCCCGATTACAACAGTATGCGTACTTTTCCCCTAGGTCGTTCTAGTTATTCGTTTCGAGCATCAGAACGGCGAAAATTTTGAGTTTCTCAAGCATTTCTTATCTCCAAACTGCCATATCTCGCGAACGGATTGACCAATCCGCAAAATTTCTGTTGCATCTGAAAGTAGGAACTTGCCCGATTACAACGGTATGCGTACTTTTCCCCTAGGCCGTTCCAGTTATTCGTTTCGAGCATCAGAACTGCGAAAATTTTGAGTTTCTCAAGCGTTTCTTACATCCAAGCTGCCATATCTCGCGAACGGATCGACCAATCCGCAAAATTTCTGTTGCATCTGAAAGTACAAACTCGCCCGATTGCATCGGTATGCGTACTTTTCCCCTAGGCCGTTCTAGTTATTCGTTTCGAGCATCAGAACTGCGAAAATTTTGAGTTTCTCAAGCGTTTCTTACCTCCAAACTGCGACATCTCGCAAACGGATTGACCAATCCGCAAAATTTCTGTTGTATCTGAAAGTAGAAACTCTCCCGATTACAACGGTATGCGCACTTTTCCCGTAGGCCGTTCTAGTTATTCGTTTCGAGCATCAGATCTGCGAAAATTTTGAGTTTCTCAAGCGTTTCTTACATCCAAACGGCCATATCTCGCGAACGGATTGATCAATCCGCAAAATTTCTGTTGCATCTGAAAGTAGAAACTCGCCCGATTACAACGGTATGCGTACTTCTCCCCTAGGCCGTTCTAGTCATTCGTTTCGAGCATCAGAACTGCGAAAATTTTGTGTTTCTCAAGCGTTTCTTACTTCCAAACTGCCATATCTCGCGAACGGATCGACCAATCCGCAAAATTTCTGTTGCATCTGAAAGTAGAAACTCGCCCGATTGCATCGGTATGCGTACTTTTCCCCTAGGCCGTTCTAGTCATTCGTTTCGAGCATCAGAACTGAGAAAATTTTGTGTTTCTAAAGCGTTTCTTACATCCAAACGGCCATACCTCACGAACGGATTGACCAATCCGCAAAGTTTCTGTTGCGTCTGAAAGTAGAAACTCGCCCGATTACAACAGTATGCGTACTTTTCCCCTAGGTCGTTCTAGTTATTCGTTTCGAGCATCAGAACGGCGAAAATTTTGAGTTTCTCAAGCATTTCTTATCTCCAAACTGCCATATCTCGCGAACGGATTGACCAATCCGCAAAATTTCTGTTGCATCTGAAAGTAGAAACTCGCCCGATTACAACGATATGCATACTTTTCCCCTAGGCCGTTCCAGTTATTCGTTTCGAGCATCAGTACTGCGAAAATTTTGAGTTTCTCAAGCGTTTCTTACATCCAAACTGCCATATCTCGCGAACGGATTGACCAATCCGCAAAATTTCAGTTGCATCTGAAAGTGGAAACTCGCCCGATTGCATCGGTATGCGTACTTTTCCCCTAGGCCGTTCTAGTTATTCGTTTCGAGCATCAGAACTGCGAAAATTTTGAGTTTCTCAAGCGTTTCTTACCTCCAAACTGCCACATCTCGCAAACGGATTGACCAATCCGCAAAATTTCTGTTGTATCTGAAAGTAGAAACTCGCCCGATTACAACGGTATGTGTAGTTTTCCCCTAGGCCGTTCCAGTTATTCGTTTCGAGCATCAGAACGACGAAAATTTTGAGTTTCTCAAGCGTTTCTTACCTCCAAACTGCCATATCTCGCGAACGCATTGACCAATCCGCAAAATTTCTGTTGCATTTGAAAGTAGAAACTCGCCCGATTACAACGGTATGCGCACTTTTCCCCTGGGCCGTTCTAGTTATTCGTTTCGAGCATCACAGCTGCGAACATTTTGAGTTTCTAAAGCGTTTCTTACATCCAAACGGCCATATCCCGCGAACGGATTGACCAATCCGCAAAATTTCTGTTGTATCTGAAAGTAGAAACTCGCCCGATTACAACGGTATGCGTACTTTTCCCCTAGGCCGTTCTAGTTATTCGTTTCGAGCATCAGAACTGCGAAAAATTTGAGTTTCTCAAGCGTTTCTTACCTCCAAACTGCCATATCTCGCGAACGCATTGAACAATCCGCAAAATTTCTGTTGCATTTGAAAGTAGAAACTCGCCCGATTACAACGGTATGCGCACTTTTCCCCTAGGCCTTTCTAGTTATTCGTTTCGAGCATCAGAACTGAGAAAATTTTGTGTTTCTAAAGCGTTTCTTACATCCAAACGGCCATACCTCACGAACGGATTGACCAATCCGCAAAGTTTCTGTTGCGTCTGAAAGTAGAAACTCGCCCGATTACAACAGTATGCGTACTTTTCCCCTAGGTCGTTCTAGTTATTCGTTTCGAGCATCAGAACGGCGAAAATTTTGAGTTTCTCAAGCATTTCTTATCTCCAAACTGCCATATCTCGCGAACGGATTGACCAATCCGCAAAATTTCTGTTGCATCTGAAAGTAGAAACTCGCCCGATTACAACGATATGCATACTTTTCCCCTAGGCCGTTCCAGTTATTCGTTTCGAGCATCAGTACTGCGAAAATTTTGAGTTTCTCAAGCGTTTCTTACATCCAAACTGCCATATCTCGCGAACGGATTGACCAATCCGCAAAATTTCAGTTGCATCTGAAAGTGGAAACTCGCCCGATTGCATCGGTATGCGTACTTTTCCCCTAGGCCGTTCTAGTTATTCGTTTCGAGCATCAGAACTGCGAAAATTTTGAGTTTCTCAAGCGTTTCTTACCTCCAAACTGCCACATCTCGCAAACGGATTGACCAATCCGCAAAATTTCTGTTGTATCTGAAAGTAGAAACTCGCCCGATTACAACGGTATGTGTAGTTTTCCCCTAGGCCGTTCCAGTTATTCGTTTCGAGCATCAGAACGACGAAAATTTTGAGTTTCTCAAGCGTTTCTTACCTCCAAACTGCCATATCTCGCGAACGCATTGACCAATCCGCAAAATTTCTGTTGCATTTGAAAGTAGAAACTCGCCCGATTACAACGGTATGCGCACTTTTCCCCTGGGCCGTTCTAGTTATTCGTTTCGAGCATCACAGCTGCGAACATTTTGAGTTTCTAAAGCGTTTCTTACATCCAAACGGCCATATCCCGCGAACGGATTGACCAATCCGCAAAATTTCTGTTGTATCTGAAAGTAGAAACTCGCCCGATTACAACGGTATGCGTACTTTTCCCCTAGGCCGTTCTAGTTATTCGTTTCGAGCATCAGAACTGCGAAAAATTTGAGTTTCTCAAGCGTTTCTTACCTCCAAACTGCCATATCTCGCGAACGCATTGAACAATCCGCAAAATTTCTGTTGCATTTGAAAGTAGAAACTCGCCCGATTACAACGGTATGCGCACTTTTCCCCTAGGCCTTTCTAGTTATTCGTTTCGAGCATCAGAACGGCGCAAATTTTGAGTTTCTCAAGCGTTTCTTACCTCCAAACTGCCATATCTCGCGAACGGAATGACCGATCCGCAAAATTTCTGTTGCATCTGAAAATAGAAACTCGCCCGATTACAACGGTATGTGTAGTTTTCC
This sequence comes from Ptiloglossa arizonensis, assembly GCF_051014685.1. Taxonomy (NCBI): domain Eukaryota; kingdom Metazoa; phylum Arthropoda; class Insecta; order Hymenoptera; family Colletidae; genus Ptiloglossa; species Ptiloglossa arizonensis. The sequence goes on along the minus strand of NW_027480051.1, from coordinate 18,968 downwards.
CCTAGGCCGTTCTAGTTATTCGTTTCGAGCATCAGAACTGTGCAAATTTTGAGTTTCTCAAGCGTTTCTTACATCCAAACTGCCATATCTCGCGAACGGAATGACCGATCCGCAAAATTTCTGTTGCATCTGAAAGTAGAAACTCGCCCGATTACAACGGTATGTGTAGTTTTCCCCTAGGCCGTTCTAGTTATTCGTTTCGAGCATCAGAACTGCGCAAATTTTGAGTTTCTCAAGCGTTTCTTACCTCCAAACTGCCATATCTCGCGAAGGGATTGACCAATCCGCAAAATTTCTGTTGCATCTGAAAGTAGAAACTCGCCCGATTACAACGGTATGTGTAGTTTTCCCCTAGGCCGTTCCAGTTATTCGTTTCGAGCATCAGAACTGCGCAAATTTTGAGTTTCTCAAGCGTTTCTTACCTCCAAACTGCCATATCTCGCGAAGGGATTGACCAATCCGCAAAATTTCTGTTGCATCTGAAAGTAGAGACCTGCCCGATTACAACGGTATGTGTAGTTTTCCCCTAGGCCGTTCCAGTTATTCGTTTCGAGCATCAGAACTGCGCAAATTTTGAGATTCTCAAGCGTTTCTTACCTCCAAACTGCCATATCTCGCGAACGGATTGACCAATCCGCAAAATTTCTGTTGCATCTGAAAGAAGAAACTCGCCCGATTACAACGGTATGGGCACTTTTCCCCTAGGCCTTTCTAGTTATTCGTTTCGAGCATCAGAACGGCGCAAATTTTGAGTTTCTCAAGCGTTTCTTACCTCCAAACTGCCATATCTCGCGAACGGAATGACCGATCCGCAAAATTTCTGTTGCATCTGAAAATAGAAACTCGCCCGATTACAACGGTATGTGTAGTTTTCCCCTAGGCCGTTCTAGTTATTCGTTTCGAGCATCAGAACTGTGCAAATTTTGAGTTTCTCAAGCGTTTCTTACATCCAAACTGCCATATCTCGCGAACGGATTGACCAATCCGCAAAATTTCTGTTGCATCTGAAAGTAGGAACTTGCCCGATTACAACGGTATGCGTACTTTTCCCCTAGGCCGTTCTAGTTATTCGTTTCGAGCATCAGAACGGCGAAAATTTTGAGTTTCTCAAGCGTTTCTTATCTCCAAACTGCCATATCACGCGAACGGATTGACCAATCCGCAAAATTTCCGTTGCATCTGAAAGTAGAAACTCGCCCGATTACAACGGTATGCGTACTTTTCCCCTAGGCCGTTCTAGTTATGCGTTTCGAGTATCAGAACGGCGAAAATTTTGAGTTTCTCAAGCGTTTCTTACCTCCAAACTGCCATATCTCGCGAACGGATTGACCAATCCGCAAAAGTTCTGTTGCATCTGAAAGTAGAAACATGCCCGATTAAAACTGTATGTGTAGTTTTCCCCTAGGCCGTTCCAGTTATTCGTTTCGAGCATTAGAACTGCGAAAATTTTGAGTTTCTCAAGCGTTTCTTACCTCCAAGCTGCCATATCTCGCGAACGGATTGACCAATCCGCAAAATTTCTGTTGCATCTGAAAGTAGAAACACGCCCGATTACAACGGTATGGGCACTTTTCCCCTAGGCCGTTCTAGTTATTCGTGTCGAGCATCAGAACTGCGAAAATTTTGAGTTTCTCAAGCGTTTCTTACCTCCAAACTGCCATATCTTGCGAACGGATTGACCAATCCGCAAAGTTTCTGTTGCATCTGAAAGTAGAAACTCGCCCGATTACAACGGTGTGCGTACTTTTCCCCTAGGCCGTTCTAGTTACTCGTTTCGAGCATCAGAACTGCGAAAATTTTGAGTTTCTCAAGCGTTTCTTATCTCCAAACTGCCATATCTCGCGAACGGATTGATCAATCCCCAAAATTTCTGTTGCATCTGAAAGTAGAAACTCGCCCGATTACAACGGTAGGTGTAGTTTTCCCCTAGGCCGTTCTAGTTATTCGTTTCGAGCATCAGAACTGTGCAAATTTTGAGTTTCTCAAGCGTTTCTTACATCCAAACTGCCATATCTCGCGAACGGATTGACCAATCCGCAAAATTTCTGTTGCATCTGAAAGTAGGAACTTGCCCGATTACAACGGTATGCGTACTTTTCCCCTAGGCCGTTCTAGTTATTCGTTTCGAGCATCAGAACGGCGAAAATTTTGAGTTTCTCAAGCGTTTCTTATCTCCAAACTGCCATATCACGCGAACGGATTGACCAATCCGCAAAATTTCCGTTGCATCTGAAAGTAGAAACTCGCCCGATTACAACGGTATGCGTACTTTTCCCCTAGGCCGTTCTAGTTATGCGTTTCGAGTATCAGAACGGCGAAAATTTTGAGTTTCTCAAGCGTTTCTTACCTCCAAACTGCCATATCTCGCGAACGGATTGACTAATCCCCAAAATTTCTGTTGGATCTGAAAGTAGAAACTCGCCCGATTACAACGGTAGGTGTAGTTTTCCCCTAGGCCGTTCTAGTTATTCGTTTCGAGCATCAGAGCTGCGAAAATTTTGAGTTTCTCAAGCGTTTCTTACCTCCAAACTGCCATATCTCGCGAACGGATTGACCAATCCGCAAAAGTTCTGTTGCATCTGAAAGTAGAAACATGCCCGATTACAACTGTATGTGTAGTTTTCCCCTAGGCCGTTCCAGTTATTCGTTTCGAGCATTAGAACTGCGAAAATTTTGAGTTTCTCAAGCGTTTCTTACCTCCAAGCTGCCATATCTCGCGAACGGATTGACCAATCCGCAAAATTTCTGTTGCATCTGAAAGTAGAAACACGCCCGATTACAACGGTATGGGCACTTTTCCCCTAGGCCGTTCTAGTTATTCGTGTCGAGCATCAGAACTGCGAAAATTTTGAGTTTCTCAAGCGTTTCTTACCTCCAAACTGCCATATCTTGCGAACGGATTGACCAATCCGCAAAGTTTCTGTTGCATCTGAAAGTAGAAACTCGCCCGATTACAACGGTGTGCGTACTTTTCCCCTAGGCCGTTCTAGTTACTCGTTTCGAGCATCAGAACTGCGAAAATTTTGAGTTTCTCAAGCGTTTCTTATCTCCAAACTGCCATATCTCGCGAACGGATTGATCAATCCCCAAAATTTCTGTTGCATCTGAAAGTAGAAACTCGCCCGATTACAACGGTAGGTGTAGTTTTCCCCTAGGCCGTTCTAGTTATTCGTTTCGAGCATCAGAACTGTGCAAATTTTGAGTTTCTCAAGCGTTTCTTACATCCAAACTGCCATATCTCGCGAACGGATTGCCCAATCCGCAAAATTTCTGTTGCATCTGAAAGTAGGAACTTGCCCGATTACAACGGTATGCGTACTTTTCCCCTAGGCCGTTCTAGTTATTCGTTTCGAGCATCAGAACGGCGAAAATTTTGAGTTTCTCAAGCGTTTCTTATCTCCAAACTGCCATATCACGCGAACGGATTGACCAATCCGCAAAATTTCCGTTGCATCTGAAAGTAGAAACTCGCCCGATTACAACGGTATGCGTACTTTTCCCCTAGGCCGTTCTAGTTATTCGTTTCGAGTATCAGAACGGCGAAAATTTTGAGTTTCTCAAGCGTTTCTTACCTCCAAACTGCCATATCTCGCGAACGGATTGACTAATCCGCAAAATTTCTGTTGGATCTGAAAGTAGAAACTCGCCCGATTACAACGGTAGGTGTAGTTTTCCCCTAGGCCGTTCTAGTTATTCGTTTCGAGCATCAGAGCTGCGAAAATTTTGAGTTTCTCAAGCGTTTCTTACCTCCAAACTGCCATATCTTGCGAACGGATTGACCAATCCGCAAAATTTCTGTTGCATCTGAAAATAGAAACTCGCCCGATTACAACGGTATGTGTAGTTTTCCCCTAGGCCGTTCTAGTTATTCGTTTCGAGCATCAGAACTGTGCAAATTTTGAGTTTCTCAAGCGTTTCTTACCTCCAAGCTGCCATATCTCGCGAACGGATTGACCAATCCGCAAAATTTCTGTTGCATCTGAAAGTAGAAACACGCCCGATTACAACGGTATGGGCACTTTTCCCCTATGCCGTTCTAGTTATTCGTGTCGAGCATCAGAACTGCGAAAATTTTGAGTTTCTCAAGCGTTTCTTACCTCCAAACTGCCATATCTTGCGAACGGATTGACCAATCCGCAAAGTTTCTGTTGCATCTGAAAGTAGAAACTCGCCCGATTACAACGGTGTGCGTACTTTTCCCCTAGGCCGTTCTAGTTACTCGTTTCGAGCATCAGAACTGCGAAAATTTTGAGTTCTCAAGCGTTTCTTCCCTCCAAACTGCCATATCTCGCGAACGGATTGACCACTCCGCAAAATTTCTGTTGCATCTGAAAGTAGAAACTCGCCCGGTTACAACGGTGTGCGTACTTTTCCCCTAGGCCGTACTAGTTATTCGTTTCGAGCATCAGAACGGCGAAAATTTTGAGTTTCTCAAGCGTTTCTTACCTCCAAACTGCCATATCTCGCGAACGGATTGCCCAATCCGCAAAATTTCTATAGCATCTGAAAGTAGAAACTCGCCCGATTACAACGGTATGCGTACTTTTCCCCTAGGCCGCTCTAGTTACTCGTTTCGAGCATCAGAACTGCGAAAATTTTGAGTTTCTCAAGCGTTTCTAATCTCCAAACTGCCATATCTCGCGAACGGATTGATCAATCCGCAAAATTTCTGTTGCATCTGAAAGTAGAAGCTCGCCCGATTACAACGGTGTGCGCACTTTTCCCCTAGGCCGTTCTAGTTATTCGTTTCGAGCACCAGAACTGCGCAAATTTTGTGTTTCTCAAGCGTTTCTTACCTCCAAACTGCCTTATCTCGCGAAGGGATTGACCAATCCGCAAAATTTCTGTTGCATTTGAAAGTAGAAACTCGCCCGATTACAACGGTTAGCGTACTTTTCCCCTAGGCCGTACTAGTTATTCGTATCGAGCATCAGAACGGCGAAAATTTCGAGTTTCTCAAGCGTTTCTTACCTCCAAACTGCCATATCTCGCGAACGGATTGACCAATCCGCAAAATTTCTATTGCATCTGAAAGTAGAAACTCGCCCGATTACAACGGTATGTGTACTTTTCCCCTAGGCCGCTCTAGTTACTCGTTTCGAGCATCAGAACTGCGAAAATTTTGAGTTTCTCAAGCGTTTCTTATCTCCGAACTGCCATATCTCGCGAACGGATTGATCAATCCGCAAAATTTCTGTTGCATCTGAAAGTAGAAACTCGCCCGATTACAACGGTATGTGTAGTTTTCCCCTAGGCCGTTCCAGTTATTCGTTTCGAGCATCAGAACTGCGCAAATTTTGAGTTTCTCAAGCGTTTCTTACCTCCAAACTGCCATATCTCGCGAACGGATTGACCAATCCGCAAAATTTCTGTTGCATCTGAAAGAAGAAACTCGCCCGATTACAACGGTATGCGTACTTTTCCCCTAGGCCGTTCTAGTTGCACGTTTCGAGCATCAGAACTGCGAAAATTTTGAGTTTCTCAAGCGTTTCTTATGTCCAAACTGCCATATCTCGCGAACGGATTGATCAATCCGCAAAATTTCTGTTGCATCTGAATGTAGAAACTCGCCCGATTACAACGGTATGTGTAGTTTTCCCCTAGGCCCTTCCAGTTATTCGTTTCGAGCATCAGAACTGCGAAAATTTTGTGTTTCTCAAGCGTTTCTTACATCCAAACTGCCATATCTCGCGAAAGGATTGACCGATCCGCAAAATTTCTGTTGCATCTGAAAGTAGAAACTCGCCCGATTACAAGGGTATGCGCACTTTTCCGCTAGGCCGTTCTAGTTATTCGTTTCGAGCATCAGAACTGCGCAAATTTTGAGTTTCTCAAGCGTTTCTTACCTCCAAACTGCCTCTCGCGAAGGGATTGACTAATCCGCAAAATTTCTGTTGCATCTGAAAGTAGAAACTCGCCCGATTACAACGGTATGCGTACTTTTCCCCTAGGCCGTTCTAGTTATTCATTTCGAGCATCAGAACGGCGAAAATTTTGAGTTTCTCAAGCGTTTCTTACTTCCAAACTGCCATATCTCGCGAACGGATTGACCAATCTGCAAAATTTCTGTTGCATCTGAAAGTAGAAACTCGCCCGATTACAACGGTATGTGTAGTTTTCCCCTAGGCCGTTCCAGTTATTCGTTTCGAGCATCAGAACTGCGAAAATTTTGAGTTTCTCAAGCGTTTCTTACCTCCAAACTGCCACATCTCGCAAACGGATTGACCAATCCGCAAAATTTCTGTTGTATCTGAAAGTAGAAACTCTCCCGATTACAACGGTATGCGCACTTTTCCCGTAGGCCGTTCTAGTTATTCGTTTCGAGCATCAGAACTGCGAAAATTTTGAGTTTCTCAAGCGTTTCTTACATCCAAACGGCCATACCTCGCGAACGGATTGACCAATCTGCAAAATTTCTGTTGCATCTGAAAGTAGAAACTCTCCCGATTACAACGGTATGCGCACTTTTCCCGTAGGCCATTCTGGTTATTCGTTTCGAGCATCAGAACTGCGAAAATTTTGAGTTTCTCAAGCGTTTCTTACATCCAAACGGCCATATCTCGCGAACGGATTGATCAATCCGCAAAATTTCTATTGCATCTGAAAGTAGAAACTCGCCCGATTACAACGGTATGCGTACTTCTCCCCTAGGCCGTTGTCGTCATTCGTTTCGAGCATCAGAACAGCGAAAATTTTGTTTCTCAAGCGTTTCTTACTTCCAAACTGCCATATCTCGCGAACGGATCGACAAATCCGCAAAATTTCTGTTGCATCTGAAAGTAGAAACTCGCCCGATTGCATCGGTATGCGTACTTTTCCCCTAGGCCGTTCTAGTTATTCGTTTCGAGCATCAGAACTGCGAAAACTTTGAGTTTCTCAAGCGTTTCTTACGTCCAAACTGCCATATCTCGCGAACGGATTGACCAATCCGCAAAATTTCTGTTGCATCTGAAAGTAGAAACTCGCCCGATTACAACGGTATGCGTACTTCTACCCTAGGCCGTTCTAGTCGTTCATTTCGAGCATCAGAACTGCGAAAATTTTGTGTTTCTCAAGCGTTTCTTACATCCAAACTGCCATATCTCGCGAACGGATCGACCAATCCGCAAAATTTCTGTTGCATCTGAAAGTAGAAACTCGCCCGATTGCATCGGTATGCGTACTCTTCCCCTAGGCCGTTCTAGTTATTCGTTTCGAGCATCAGAACTGCGAAAATTTTGAGTTTCTCACGCGTTTCCTACCTCCAAACTGCCACATCTCGCAAACGGATTGACCAATCCGCAAAATTTCTGTTGTATCTGAAAGTAGAAACTCTCCCGATTACAACGGTATGCGCACTTTTCCCGTAGGCCGTTCTAGTTATTCGTTTCGAGCATCAGAACTGCGAAAATTTTGAGTTTCTCAAGCGTTTCTTACATCCAAACGGCCATATCTCGCGAACGGATTGATCAATCCGCAAAATTTCTGTTGCATCTGAAAGTAGAAACTCGCCCGATTACAACGGTATGCGTACTTCTCCCCTAGGCCGTTCTAGTCATTGGTTTCGAGCATCAGAACTGCGAAAATTTTGTGTTTCTCAAGCGTTTCTTACTTCCAAACTGCCATATCTCGCGAACGGATCGACCAATCCGCAAAATTTCTGTTGCATCTGAAAGTACAAACTCGCCCAATTGCATCGGTATGCGTACTTCTCCCCTAGGCCGTTCCTGTCATTCGTTTCGAGCATCAGAACTGCGAAAATTTTGAGTTTCTCAAGCGTTTCTTATCTCCAAACTGCCATATCTCGCGAACGGATTGATCAATCCGCAAAATTTCTGTTGCATTTGAAAGTAGAAACTCGCCCGATTACAACGGTATGTGTAGTTTTCCCCTAGGCCGTTCTAGTTATTCGTTTCGAGCACCAGAACTGCGCAAATTTTGTGTTTCTCAAGCGTTTCTTACCTCCAAACTGCCTTATCTCGCGAAGGGATTGACCAATCCGCAAAATTTCTGTTGCATTTGAAAGTAGAAACTCGCCCGATTACAACGGTTAGCGTACTTTTCCCCTAGGCCGTACTAGTTATTCGTATCGAGCATCAGAACGGCGAAAATTTCGAGTTTCTCAAGCGTTTCTTACCTCCAAACTGCCATATCTCGCGAACGGATTGACCAATCCGCAAAATTTCTATTGCATCTGAAAGTAGAAACTCGCCCGATTACAACGGTATGTGTACTTTTCCCCTAGGCCGCTCTAGTTACTCGTTTCGAGCATCAGAACTGCGAAAATTTTGAGTTTCTCAAGCGTTTCTTATCTCCGAACTGCCATATCTCGCGAACGGATTGATCAATCCGCAAAATTTCTGTTGCATCTGAAAGTAGAAACTCGCCCGATTACAACGGTATGTGTAGTTTTCCCCTAGGCCGTTCCAGTTATTCGTTTCGAGCATCAGAACTGCGCAAATTTTGAGTTTCTCAAGCGTTTCTTACCTCCAAACTGCCATATCTCGCGAACGGATTGACCAATCCGCAAAATTTCTGTTGCATCTGAAAGAAGAAACTCGCCCGATTACAACGGTATGCGTACTTTTCCCCTAGGCCGTTCTAGTTGCACGTTTCGAGCATCAGAACTGCGAAAATTTTGAGTTTCTCAAGCGTTTCTTATGTCCAAACTGCCATATCTCGCGAACGGATTGATCAATCCGCAAAATTTCTGTTGCATCTGAATGTAGAAACTCGCCCGATTACAACGGTATGTGTAGTTTTCCCCTAGGCCCTTCCAGTTATTCGTTTCGAGCATCAGAACTGCGAAAATTTTGTGTTTCTCAAGCGTTTCTTACATCCAAACTGCCATATCTCGCGAAAGGATTGACCGATCCGCAAAATTTCTGTTGCATCTGAAAGTAGAAACTCGCCCGATTACAAGGGTATGCGCACTTTTCCGCTAGGCCGTTCTAGTTATTCGTTTCGAGCATCAGAACTGCGCAAATTTTGAGTTTCTCAAGCGTTTCTTACCTCCAAACTGCCTCTCGCGAAGGGATTGACTAATCCGCAAAATTTCTGTTGCATCTGAAAGTAGAAACTCGCCCGATTACAACGGTATGCGTACTTTTCCCCTAGGCCGTTCTAGTTATTCATTTCGAGCATCAGAACGGCGAAAATTTTGAGTTTCTCAAGCGTTTCTTACTTCCAAACTGCCATATCTCGCGAACGGATTGACCAATCTGCAAAATTTCTGTTGCATCTGAAAGTAGAAACTCGCCCGATTACAACGGTATGTGTAGTTTTCCCCTAGGCCGTTCCAGTTATTCGTTTCGAGCATCAGAACTGCGAAAATTTTGAGTTTCTCAAGCGTTTCTTACCTCCAAACTGCCACATCTCGCAAACGGATTGACCAATCCGCAAAATTTCTGTTGTATCTGAAAGTAGAAACTCTCCCGATTACAACGGTATGCGCACTTTTCCCGTAGGCCGTTCTAGTTATTCGTTTCGAGCATCAGAACTGCGAAAATTTTGAGTTTCTCAAGCGTTTCTTACATCCAAACGGCCATACCTCGCGAACGGATTGACCAATCTGCAAAATTTCTGTTGCATCTGAAAGTAGAAACTCTCCCGATTACAACGGTATGCGCACTTTTCCCGTAGGCCATTCTGGTTATTCGTTTCGAGCATCAGAACTGCGAAAATTTTGAGTTTCTCAAGCGTTTCTTACATCCAAACGGCCATATCTCGCGAACGGATTGATCAATCCGCAAAATTTCTATTGCATCTGAAAGTAGAAACTCGCCCGATTACAACGGTATGCGTACTTCTCCCCTAGGCCGTTGTCGTCATTCGTTTCGAGCATCAGAACAGCGAAAATTTTGTTTCTCAAGCGTTTCTTACTTCCAAACTGCCATATCTCGCGAACGGATCGACAAATCCGCAAAATTTCTGTTGCATCTGAAAGTAGAAACTCGCCCGATTGCATCGGTATGCGTACTTTTCCCCTAGGCCGTTCTAGTTATTCGTTTCGAGCATCAGAACTGCGAAAACTTTGAGTTTCTCAAGCGTTTCTTACGTCCAAACTGCCATATCTCGCGAACGGATTGACCAATCCGCAAAATTTCTGTTGCATCTGAAAGTAGAAACTCGCCCGATTACAACGGTATGCGTACTTCTACCCTAGGCCGTTCTAGTCGTTCATTTCGAGCATCAGAACTGCGAAAATTTTGTGTTTCTCAAGCGTTTCTTACATCCAAACTGCCATATCTCGCGAACGGATCGACCAATCCGCAAAATTTCTGTTGCATCTGAAAGTAGAAACTCGCCCGATTGCATCGGTATGCGTACTCTTCCCCTAGGCCGTTCTAGTTATTCGTTTCGAGCATCAGAACTGCGAAAATTTTGAGTTTCTCACGCGTTTCCTACCTCCAAACTGCCACATCTCGCAAACGGATTGACCAATCCGCAAAATTTCTGTTGTATCTGAAAGTAGAAACTCTCCCGATTACAACGGTATGCGCACTTTTCCCGTAGGCCGTTCTAGTTATTCGTTTCGAGCATCAGAACTGCGAAAATTTTGAGTTTCTCAAGCGTTTCTTACATCCAAACGGCCATATCTCGCGAACGGATTGATCAATCCGCAAAATTTCTGTTGCATCTGAAAGTAGAAACTCGCCCGATTACAACGGTATGCGTACTTCTCCCCTAGGCCGTTCTAGTCATTGGTTTCGAGCATCAGAACTGCGAAAATTTTGTGTTTCTCAAGCGTTTCTTACTTCCAAACTGCCATATCTCGCGAACGGATCGACCAATCCGCAAAATTTCTGTTGCATCTGAAAGTACAAACTCGCCCAATTGCATCGGTATGCGTACTTCTCCCCTAGGCCGTTCCTGTCATTCGTTTCGAGCATCAGAACTGCGAAAATTTTGAGTTTCTCAAGCGTTTCTTATCTCCAAACTGCCATATCTCGCGAACGGATTGATCAATCCGCAAAATTTCTGTTGCATCTGAAAGTAGAAACTCGCCCGATTACAACGGTATGCGCACTTTTCCCCTGGGCCGTTCTAGTTATTCGTTTCGAGCATCACAACTGCGAAAATTTTGAGTTTCTCAAGCGTTTCTTACTTCCAAACTGCCATATCTCGCGAACGGATTGACCAATCCGCAAAATTTCTGTTGCATCTGAAAGTAGAAACTCGCCCGATTACAACGGTATGGGTACTTCTACCCTAGGCCGTTCTAGTCGTTCGTTTCGAGCATCAGAACTGTGAAAATTTTGTGTTTCTCAAGCGTTTCTTACATCCAAACTGCCATATCTCGCGAACGGATCGACCAATCCGCAAAATTTCTGTTGCATCTGAAAGTAGAAACTCGCCCGATTGCATCGGTATGCGTACTTTTCCCCTAGGCCGTTCTAGTTATTCGTTTCGAGCATCAGAACTGCGAAAATTTTGAGTTTCTCAAGCGTTTCTTACCTCCAAACTGCCACATCTCGCAAACGGATTGACCAATCCGCAAAATTTCTGTTGTATCTGAAAGTAGAAACTCTCCCGATTACAACGGTATGCGCACTTTTCCCGTAGGCCGTTCTAGTTATTCGTTTCGAGCATCAGAACTGCGAAAATTTTGAGTTTCTCAAGCGTTTCTTACATCCAAACGGCCATATCTCGCGAACGGATTGATCAATCCGCAAAATTTCTGTTGCATCTGAAAGTAGAAACTCGCCCGCTCACAACGGTATGCGTACATCTCCCCTAGGCCGTTCTAGTCATTCGTTTCGAGCATCAGAACTGCGAAAATTTTGAGTTTCTCAAGTGTTCCTTACTTCCAAACTGCCATATCTCGCGAACGGATTGATCAATCCGCAAAATTTCTGTTGCATCTGAAAGTAGAAACTCGCCCGATTACAACGGTATGCGCACTTTTCCCCTGGGCCGTTCTAGTTATTCGTTTCGAGCATCACAACTGCGAAAATTTTGAGTTTCTAAAGCGTTTCTTACATCCAAACGGCCATATCTCGCGAACGGATTGACTAATACGCAAAATTTCTGTTGTATCTGAAAGTAGAAACTCGCCCGATTACAACGGAATGCGTACTTCTCCCCTAGGCCGTTCCTGTCATTCGTTTCGAGCGTCAGAACTGCGAAAATTTTGAGTTTCTCAAGCGTTTCTTATCTCCAAACTGCCATATCTCGCGAACGGATTGATAAATCCGCAAAATTTCTGTTGTATCTGAAAGTAGAAACTCTCCCGATTACAACGGTATGCGCACTTTTCCCGTAGGCCGTTCTAGTTATTCGTTTCGAGCATCAGAACTGCGAAAATTTTGAGTTTCTCAAGCGTTTCGTACATCCAAACGGCCATATCTCGCGAACGGATTGATCAATCCGCAAAATTTCTGTTGCATCTGAAAGTAGAAACTCGCCCGCTCACAACGGTATGCGTACATCTCCCCTAGGCCGTTCTAGTCATTCGTTTCGAGCATTAGAACAGCGAAAATTTTGAGTTTCTCAAGTGTTCCTTACTTCCAAACTGCCATATCTCGCGAACGGATTGATCAATCCGCAAAATTTCTGTTGCATCTGAAAGTAGAAACTCGCCCGATTACAACGGTATGCGTACTTCTCCCCTAGGCCGTCCTAGTCATTCGTTTCGAGCATCAGAACTGCGAAAATTTTATGTTTCTCAAGCGTTTCTTACTTCCAAACTGCCATATCTCGCGAACGGATCGACCAATCCGCAAAATTTCTGTTGCATCTGAAAGTAGAAACTCGCCCGATTACAACGGTATGCGTACTTCTCCCCTAGGCCGTTCTAGTCATTCGTTTCGAGCATTAGAACTGCGAAAATTTTGTGTTTCTCAAGCGTTTCTTACTTCCAAACTGCCATATCTCGCGAACGGATCGACCAATCCGCAAAATTTCTGTTGCATCTGAAAGTAGAAACTCGCCCGATTGCATCGGTATGCGTACTTTTCCCCTAGGCCGTTCTAGTTATTCGTTTCGAGCATCAGAACTGCGAAAATTTTGAGTTTCTCAAGCGTTTCTTACCTCCAAACTGCCACATCTCGCAAACGGATTGACCAATCCGCAAAATTTCTGTTGTATCTGAAAGTAGAAACTCTCCCGATTACAACGGTATGCGCACTTTTCCCATAGGCCGTTCTAGTTATTCGTTTCGAGCATCAGAACTGCGAAAATTTTGAGTTTCTCAAGCGTTTCCTACATCCAAACGGCCATATCTCGCGAACGGATTGATCAATCCGCAAAATTTCTGTTGCATCTGAAAGTAGAAACTCGCCCGCTCACAACGGTATGCGTACATCTCCCCTAGGCCGTTCTAGTCATTCGTTTCGAGCATCAGAACTGCGAAAATTTTGAGTTTCTCAAGTGTTCCTTACTTCCAAACTGCCATATCTCGCGAACGGATTGATCAATCCGCAAAATTTCTGTTGCATCTGAAAGTAGAAACTCGCCCGATTGCAACGGTATGCGTACTTCTCCCCTAGGCCGTTCTAGTCATTCGTTTCGAGCATCAGAACTGCGAAAATTTTGTGTTTCTCAAGCGTTTCTTACTTCCAAACTGCCATATCTCGCGAACGGATCGACCAATACGCAAAATTTCTGTTGCATCTGAAAGTAGAAACGCGCCCGATTGCATCGGTATGCGTACTTTTCCCCTAGGCCGTTCTAGTTATTCGTTTCGAGCATCAGAACTGCGAAAATTTTGAGTTTCTCAAGCGTTTCTTATCTCCAAACTGCCATATCTCGCGAACGGATCGACAAATCCGCAAAATTTCAGTTGCATCTGAAAGTAGAAACTCGCCCGATTGCATCGGTATGCGTACTTTTCCCTTAGGCCGTTCTAGTTATTCGTTTCGAGCATCAGAACTGCGAAAATTTTGAGTTTCTCAAGCGTTTCTTACATCCAAACTGCCATATCTCGCGAACGGATCGACCAATCCGCAAAATTTTTGTTGCATCTGAAAGTAGAAACTCGCCCGATTGCATCGGTATGCGTACTTTTCCCCTAGGCCGTTCTAGTTATTCGTTTCGAGCATCAGAACTGCGAAAATTTTGAGTTTCTCAAGCGTTTCTTACCTCCATACTGCCACATCTCGCAAACGGATTGACCAATCCGCAAAATTTCTGTTGTATCTGAAAGTAGAATCTCTCCCGATTACAACGGTATGCGCACTTTTCCCGTAGGCCGTTCTAGTTATTCGTTTCGAGCATCAGAGCTGCGAAAATTTTGAGTTTCTCAAGCGTTTCTTACATCCAAACGGCCATATCTCGCGAACGGATTGATCAATCCGCAAAATTTCTGTTGCATCTGAAAGTAGAAACTCGCCCGATTACAACGGTATGCGTACTTCTCCCCTAGGCCGTTCTAGTCATTCGTTTCGAGCATCAGAACTGCGAAAATTTTGTGTTTCTCAAGCGTTTCTTACTTCCAAACTGCCACATCTCGCAAACGGATTGACCAATCCGCAAAATTTATGTTGTATCTGAAAGTAGAAACTCGCCAGATTACATCGGTATGTGTAGTTTTCCCGTAGGCCGTTCCAGTTATTCGTTTCGAGCATCACAACTGCGAAAATTTTGAGTTTCTAAAGCGTTTCTTACATCCAAACGGCCATATCTCGCGAACGGATTGACCAATCCGCAAAATTTCTGTTGTATCTGAAAGTAGAGACTCGCCCGATTACAACGGTATGCGCACTTTTCCCGTAGGCCGTTCTAGTTATTCGTTTCGAGCATCAGAACTGCGAAAATTTTGAGTTTCTCAAGCGTTTCGTACATCCAAACGGCCATATCTCGCGAACGGATTGATCAATCCGCAAAATTTCTGTTGCATCTGAAAGTAGAAACTCGCCCGCTCACAACGGTATGCGTACATCTCCCCTAGGCCGTTCTAGTCATTCGTTTCGAGCATTAGAACAGCGAAAATTTTGAGTTTCTCAAGTGTTCCTTACTTCCAAACTGCCATATCTCGCGAACGGATTGATCAATCCGCAAAATTTCTGTTGCATCTGAAAGTAGAAACTCGCCCGATTACAACGGTATGCGTACTTCTCCCCTAGGCCGTCCTAGTCATTCGTTTCGAGCATCAGAACTGCGAAAATTTTATGTTTCTCAAGCGTTTCTTACTTCCAAACTGCCATATCTCGCGAACGGATCGACCAATCCGCAAAATTTCTGTTGCATCTGAAAGTAGAAACTCGCCCGATTGCATCGGTATGCGTACTTTTCCCCTAGGCCGTTCTAGTTATTCGTTTCGAGCATCAGAACTGCGAAAATTTTGAGTTTCTCAAGCGTTTCTTATCTCCAAACTGCCATATCTCGCGAACGGATCGACAAATCCGCAAAATTTCTGTTGCATCTGAAAGTAGAAACTCGCCCGATTGCATCGGTATGCGCACTTTCCCATAGGCCGTTCCAGTTATTCGTTTCGAGCATCAGAACTGCGAAAATTTTGAGTTTCTCAAGCGTTCCTTACTTCCAAACTGCCATATCTCGCGAACGGATTGATCAATCCGCAAAATTTCTGTTGCATCTGAAAGTAGAAACTCGCCCGATTACAACGGTATGCGTACTTCTCCCCTAGGCCGTTCTAGTCATTCGTTTCGAGCATCAGAACTGCGAAAATTTTGTGTTTCTCAAGCGTTTCTTACTTCCAAACTGCCATATCTCGCGAACGGATCGACCAATCCGCAAAATTTCTGTTGCATCTGAAAGTAGAAACTCGCCCGATTACAACGGTATGCGTACTTCTCCCCTAGGCCGTTCTAGTCATTCGTTTCGAGCATTAGAACTGCGAAAATTTTGTGTTTCTCAAGCGTTTCTTACTTCCAAACTGCCATATCTCGCGAACGGATCGACCAATCCGCAAAATTTCTGTTGCATCTGAAAGTAGAAACTCGCCCGATTGCATCGGTATGCGTACTTTTCCCCTAGGCCGTTCTAGTTATTCGTTTCGAGCATCAGAACTGCGAAAATTTTGAGTTTCTCAAGCGTTTCTTACCTCCAAACTGCCACATCTCGCAAACGGATTGACCAATCCGCAAAATTTCTGTTGTATCTGAAAGTAGAAACTCTCCCGATTACAACGGTATGCGCACTTTTCCCATAGGCCGTTCTAGTTATTCGTTTCGAGCATCAGAACTGCGAAAATTTTGAGTTTCTCAAGCGTTTCCTACATCCAAACGGCCATATCTCGCGAACGGATTGATCAATCCGCAAAATTTCTGTTGCATCTGAAAGTAGAAACTCGCCCGCTCACAACGGTATGCGTACATCTCCCCTATGCCGTTCTAGTCATTCGTTTCGAGCATCAGAACTGCGAAAATTTTGAGTTTCTCAAGTGTTCCTTACTTCCAAACTGCCATATCTCGCGAACGGATTGATCAATCCGCAAAATTTCTGTTGCATCTGAAAGTAGAAACTCGCCCGATTACAACGGTATGCGTACTTCTCCCCTAGGCCGTTCTAGTCATTCGTTTCGAGCATCAGAACTGCGAAAATTTTGTGTTTCTCAAGCGTTTCTTATCTCCAAACTGCCATATCTCGCGAACGGATCGACAAATCCGCAAAATTTCTGTTGCATCTGAAAGTAGAAAATCGCCCGATTGCATCGGTATGCGTACTTTTCCCCTAGGCCGTTCTAGTTATTCGTTTCGAGCATCAGAACTGCGAAAATTTTGAGTTTCTCAAGCGTTTCTTACATCCAAACTGCCATATCTCGCGAACGGATCGACCAATCCGCAAAATTTTTGTTGCATCTGAAAGTAGAAACTCGCCCGATTGCATCGGTATGCGTACTTTTCCCCTAGGCCGTTCTAGTTATTCGTTTCGAGCATCACAACTGCGAAAATTTTGAGTTTCTAAAGCGTTTCTTACATCCAAACGGCCATATCTCGCGAACGGATTGACCAATCCGCAAAATTTCTGTTGTATCTGAAAGTAGAGACTCGCCCGATTACAACGGTATGCGCACTTTTCCCGTAGGCCGTTCTAGTTATTCGTTTCGAGCATCAGAACTGCGAAAATTTTGAGTTTCTCAAGCGTTTCGTACATCCAAACGGCCATATCTCGCGAACGGATTGATCAATCCGCAAAATTTCTGTTGCATCTGAAAGTAGAAACTCGCCCGCTCACAACGGTATGCGTACATCTCCCCTAGGCCGTTCTAGTCATTCGTTTCGAGCATTAGAACAGCGAAAATTTTGAGTTTCTCAAGTGTTCCTTACTTCCAAACTGCCATATCTCGCGAACGGATTGATCAATCCGCAAAATTTCTGTTGCATCTGAAAGTAGAAACTCGCCCGATTACAACGGTATGCGTACTTCTCCCCTAGGCCGTCCTAGTCATTCGTTTCGAGCATCAGAACTGCGAAAATTTTATGTTTCTCAAGCGTTTCTTACTTCCAAACTGCCATATCTCGCGAACGGATCGACCAATCCGCAAAATTTCTGTTGCATCTGAAAGTAGAAACTCGCCCGATTGCATCGGTATGCGTACTTTTCCCCTAGGCCGTTCTAGTTATTCGTTTCGAGCATCAGAACTGCGAAAATTTTGAGTTTCTCAAGCGTTTCTTATCTCCAAACTGCCATATCTCGCGAACGGATCGACAAATCCGCAAAATTTCTGTTGCATCTGAAAGTAGAAACTCGCCCGATTGCATCGGTATGCGCACTTTCCCATAGGCCGTTCCAGTTATTCGTTTCGAGCATCAGAACTGCGAAAATTTTGAGTTTCTCAAGCGTTCCTTACTTCCAAACTGCCATATCTCGCGAACGGATTGATCAATCCGCAAAATTTCTGTTGCATCTGAAAGTAGAAACTCGCCCGATTACAACGGTATGCGTACTTCTCCCCTAGGCCGTTCTAGTCATTCGTTTCGAGCATCAGAACTGCGAAAATTTTGTGTTTCTCAAGCGTTTCTTACTTCCAAACTGCCATATCTCGCGAACGGATCGACCAATCCGCAAAATTTCTGTTGCATCTGAAAGTAGAAACTCGCCCGATTACAACGGTATGCGTACTTCTCCCCTAGGCCGTTCTAGTCATTCGTTTCGAGCATTAGAACTGCGAAAATTTTGTGTTTCTCAAGCGTTTCTTACTTCCAAACTGCCATATCTCGCGAACGGATCGACCAATCCGCAAAATTTTCTGTTGCATCTGAAGTAGAAACTCGCCCCATTGCATCGGTATGCGTACTTTTCCCTAGGCCGTTCTAGTTATTCGTTTCGAGCATCAGAACTGCGAAAATTTTGAGTTCTCAAGCGTTTCTTACTCCAAACTGCCACATCTCGCAAACGGATGACCAATCCGCAAAATTTCTGTGTTGTCTGAAGTAGTGAAACTCTCCGATTACAACGTATGCGCACTTTTCCATAGGCCGTTCTAGTTATTCGTTTCGAGCATCAGAACTGCGAAAATTTTGAGTTTCTCAAGCGTTTCCTACATCCAAACGGCATATCTCGCGAACGGATTGATCAATCCGCAAAATTCTGTTGCATCTGAAAGTAGAAACTCGCCCGCTCACACGGTATGCGTACATCTCCCCTATGCCGTTCTAGTCATTCGTTTCGAGCATCACAGAACTGCGAAAATTTTGAGTTTCTCAAGTGTTCCTTACTTCCAAACTGCCATATCTCGCGAACGGATTGATCAATCCGCAAAATTTCTGTTGCATCTGAAAGTAGAAAACTCGCCCGATTACAACGGTATGCGTACTTCTCCCTAGGCCGTTCTAGTCATTCGTTTCGAGCATCAGAACTGCGAAAATTTGTGTTTCTCAAGCGTTTCTTACTTCCAAACTGCATATCTCGCGAACGGATCGACCATACGCCAAATTTCTGTTGCATCTGAAAGTAGAAACTCGCCCGATTGCATCGTATGCGTACTTTTCCCTAGGCGTTCTAGTTATTCGTTTCGAGCATCAGAACTGCGAAAATTTTGAGTTTCTCAAGCGTTTCTTATCTCCAAACTGCCATATCTCGCG
>NW_027480050.1:0-43075 GCF_051014685.1 Ptiloglossa arizonensis | reverse complement strand
AGAGTGGCCTAGGGAAAAAATACACATACCATTGTACTCGGCGAGTTTCTACCTTCAGACGCAACAGGAATTTTTGGGTTAGGTCAATCCGTTCGCGAGATATGGGAGTTTGAAGCCAAGAAATGGTTGAGAAGGCAAAAAATTTTTCGCAATTCTGCTGCTCCAAACGCTTAACCAGAATGGCCTAGGGAAAAAATACACATACGGCTGTAATCGGGCGAGTATCTACTTTAGATGCAATAGGAATTTTTGGGTTAGGTCAATCCGTTCGCGAGATATGGGAGTTTGAAGCCACGAAATGGCAGAGAAGGCAAAAAATTTTTCACAATTCTGCTGCTCCAAACGCTTAACCAGAATGGCCTAGGGAAAAAATACACATACCGTTGTAATCGGGCGAGTTTCTACTTTCAGACGCAACAGTAATTTTTGGGTTAGGTCAATCCGTCGCGAGATATGGGACTTTGAAACCAAGAAATGGTTGAGAAGACAACAAATTTTTCGCAATTCTGCTGCTCCAAACGCTTAACCAGAATGGCCTAGGGAAAAAATACACATACCGTTGTAATCGGGCGAGTTTCTACTTTCAGATGAAATAGGAATTTTTGGGTTAGGCAAATCCGTTCGCGAGATATGGGACTTTGAAGCTAAGAAATGGTTGACAAGACAACAGATTTTTCGCAATTCTGTTGCTCCAAACGCTTAATCAGAATGGGCTAGGGGAAAAATACACATACCGTTGTAATCTGGCGAGTTTCTACTTTCAGACGCAACAGTAATTTTTGGGTTAGGTCAATCCGGTCGCGAGATATGGGAGTTTGAAGCCAAGAAATGGTTGAGAAGGCAAAAAATTTTTCGCAATTCTGCTGCTCCAAACGCTTAACCAGAATTGCCTAGGGAAAAAATACACGTACCGTTGTAATCGGGCGAGTTTCTACTTTCAGATGCAATAGGAATTTTTGGGTTATGCCGAACCGTTCGCGAGATATGGTAGTTTGAAGCCAAGAAATGGTTGAGAAGACAACAAATTTTTCGCACTTCTGCTGCTCCAAACGCTTTACCAGAGTGGCCTAGGGAAAAAATACACATACCATTGTACTCGGCGAGTTTCTACCTTCAGACGCAACAGGAATTTTTGGGTTAGGTCAATCCGTTCGCGAGATATGGGAGTTTGAAGCCAAGAAATGGTTGAGAAGGCAAAAAATTTTTCGCAATTCTGCTGCTCCAAACGCTTAACCAGAGTGGCCTAGGGAAAAAATACGCATACCATTGTAAACGGGCGAGTTTCTACTTTCAGTTACAATAGGAATTTTTGGGTTAGGCCAATCCGTTCGCGAGATATGGGACTTTGAAGCGAAGAAATGGTTGACAAGACAACAAATTTTTCGCGCTTCTGCTGCTCCAATCGCTTAACCAGAATGGCCTAGGGGAAAAATACACGTACCGTTGTAATTGGGCGAGTTTCTACTTTCAAATGCAATAGGAATTTTTGGGTTGGGTCAATCCGTTCGCGAGATATGGGAGTTTGAAGCCAAGAAATGGTTGAGAAGGCAAAAAATTTTTCGCACTTCTGCTGCTCCAAACGCTTAACCAGAATGGCCTAGGGAAAAAATACACATACCGTTGTAATCGGGCGAGTTTCTACTTTCAGTTACAATAGGAATTTTTGGGTTGGGTCAATCCGTTCGCGAGATATGGGAGTTTGAAGCCAAGAAATGGTTGAGAAGGCAAAAAATTTTTCGCAATTCTGCTGCACCAAACGCTTAACCAGAATGGCCCAGGGAAAAAATACACATACCGTTGTAATCGGGCGAGTTTCTACTTTCAGATGCAACAGGAATTTTTGTTAGGTCAATCCATTCGCGAGATATTGGAGTTTGAAGCTAAGAAATGGTTGAGAAGACAACAGATATTTCGCAATTCTGCTGCTCCAAACGCTTAACCAGAATGGGCTAGGGAAAAAATACACATACCGTTGTAATCTGGCGATTTTCTACTTTCAGACGCAACAGTAATTTTTGGGTTAGGTCAATCCGGTCGCGAGATATGGGAGTTTGAAGCCAAGAAATGGTTGACAAGACAACAAATTTTTCGCAATTCTGCTGCTCCAAACGCATAACCAGAATGGCCAAGGGAAAAAATACACATACCGTTGTAATCTGCCGAGTTTCTACTTTCGGATGCAATAGGAATTTTTGGGTTAGGTCTGTCCGTTCGCGAGATATGGGAGTTTGAAAACAAGAAATGGTTGAGAAGGCGAGAAATTTTTCGCAATTCTGCTGCTCCAAACGCTTAACCAGAATGGCCTAGGGAAAAAATACACATACCATTGTAATCGGGAGAGTTTCTACTTTCAGTTACAATAGGAGTTTTTGGGTTAGGTCAATCCGTTCGCGAGATATGGGAGTTTGAAGCTAAGAAATGGTTGAGAAGACAACAAATTTTTCGCACTTCTGCTGCTCCAATCGCTTAACCAGAATGGCCTAGGGGAAAAATACACGTACCGTTGTAATCGGGCGAGTTTCTACTTTCAGACGCAACAGTAATTTTTGGGTTAGGTCAATCCGGTCGCGAGATATGGGAGTTTGAAGCCAAGAAATGGTTGAGAAGGCGAGAAATTTTTCGCAATTCTGCTGCTCCAATCGCTTAACCAGAATGGCCTAGGGGAAAAATACACGTACCGTTGTAATCGGGCGAGTTTCTACTTTCAAATGCAATAGGAATTTTTGGGTTGGGTCAATCCGTTCGCGAGATATGGGAGTTTGAAGCCAAGAAATGGTTGAGAAGGCAAAAAATTTTTCGCAATTCTGCTGCTTCAAACGCTTAACCAGAATGGCCTAGGGAAAAAATACACATAGCGCTGTAATCGGGCGAGTTTCTACTTTCAGTTACAATAGGAATTTTTGGGTTAGGCCAATTCGTTCGCGAGATATGGGACTTTGAAGCGAAGAAATGGTTGACAAGACAACAGATTTTTCGCAATTCTGCTGCACCAAGCGCTTAACCAGAATGGGCTAGGGAAAAAATACACATACCGTTGTAATCTGGCGAGTTTCTACTTTCAGACGCAACAGTAATTTTTGGGTTTTGTCAATCCGGTCGCGAGATGTGGGAGTTTGAAGCCAAGAAATGGTTGAGAAGGCGAGAAATTTTTCGCAATTCTGCTGCTCCAATCGCTTAACCAGAATGGCCTAGGGGAAAAATACACGTACCGTTGTAATCGGGCGAGTTTCTACTTTCAAATGCAATAGGAATTTTTGGGTTGGGTCAATCCGTTCGCGAGATATGGGAGTTTGAAGCCAAGAAATGGTTGACAAGACAACAAATTTTTCGCAATTCTGCTGCTCCAAACGCTTAACCAGAGTGGCCTAGGGAAAAAATACACATACCATTGTAAACGGGCGAGTTTCTACTTTCAGTTACAATAGGAATTTTTGGGTTAGGCCAATCCGTTCGCGAGATATGGGACTTTGAAGCGAAGAAATGGTTGACAAGACAACAAATTTTTCGCGCTTCTGCTGCTCCAATCGCTTAACCAGAATGGCCTAGGGGAAAAATACACGTACCGTTGTAATTGGGCGAGTTTCTACTTTCAAATGCAATAGGAATTTTTGGGTTGGGTCAATCCGTTCGCGAGATATGGGAGTTTGAAGCCAAGAAATGGTTGAGAAGGCAAAAAATTTTTCGCAATTCTGCTGCTCCAAACGCTTAACCAGAATGGCCTAGGGAAAAAATACACATAGCGTCGTAATCGGGCGAGTTTCTACTTTCAGTTACAATAGGAATTTTTGGGTTAGGCCAATCCGTTCGCGAGATATGGGACTTTGAAGCGAAGAAATGGTTGACAAGACAACAGATTTTTCGCAATTCTGCTGCACCAAACGCTTAACCAGAATGGGCTAGGGAAAAAATACACATACCGTCGTAATATGGCGAGTTTCTACTTTCAGACGCAACAGTAATTTTTGGGTTAGGTCAATCCGGTCGCGAGATATGGGAGTTTGAAGCCAAGAAATGGTTGAGAAGGCGAGAAATTTTTCGCAATTCTGCTGCTCCAATCGCTTAACCAGAATTGCCTAGGGGAAAAATACACGTACCGTTGTAATCGGGCGAGTTTCTACTTTCAAATGCAATAGGAATTTTTGGGTTGGGTCAATCCGTTCGCGAGATATGGGAGTTTGAAGCCAAGAAATGGTTGAGAAGGCGAGAAATTTTTCGCAATTCTGCTGCTCCAATCGCTTAACCAGAATGGCCTAGGGGAAAAATACACGTACCGTTGTAATCGGGCGAGTTTCTACTTTCAGATGCAACAGGAATTTTTGTTAGGTCAATCCGTTCGCGAGATATTGGAGTTTGAAGCTAAGAAATGGTTGAGAAGACAACAAATTTTTCGCATTTCTGCTGCTCCAAACGCTTAACCAGAATGGCCTAGGGAAAAAATACACATACCGTTGTAATCGGGCGAGTCTCTACTTTCAGACGCAACAGGAATTTTTGGGTTAGGTCAATCCGTTCGCGAGATATGGGACTTTGAAGCTAAGAAATGGTAGACAAGACAACAAATTTTTCGCAATTCTGCTGCTCCAAACGCTTAACCAGAATGGCCTAGGGAAAAAATGCACATACCGTTGTAATCGGGCGAGTTTTTACTTTCAGACGCAACAGGAATTTTTGGGTTAGGTCAATCCGTTCGCGAGATATGGAAGTTTGAAGCTAAAAAATGGTTGAGAAGGCAAAAAATTTTTCACAATTCTGCTGCACCAAACGCTTAACCAGAATTGCCTAGGGAAAAATACACGTACCGCTGTAACGGGCGAGTTTCTACTTTCAGATGCAATAGGAATTTTTGGGTTAGGCCAATCCGTTCGCGAGATATGGGACCTTGAAGCTAAGAAATGGTTGACAAGACAACAGATTTTTCGCAATTCTGTTGCTCCAAACGCTTAATCAGAATGGGCTAGGGAAAAAATACACATACCGTTGTAATCTGGCGAGTTTCTACTTTCAGACGCAACAGTAATTTTTGGGTTAGGTCAATCCGGTCGCGAGATATGGGACTTTGAAGCTAAGAAATGGTGGACAAGACAACAAATTTTTCGCAATTCTGCTGCTCCAAACGCTTAACCAGAATGGCCTAGGGGAAAAATGCACATACCGTTGTAATCGGGCGAGTTTTTACTTTCAGACGCAACAGGAATTTTTGGGTTAGGTCAATCCGTTCGCGAGATATTGGAGTTTGAAGCTAAGAAATGGTTGAGAAGACAACAAATTTTTCGCATTTCTGCTGCTCCAAACGCTTAACCAGAATGGCCTAGGGAAAAAATACACATACCGTTGTAATCGGGCGAGTCTCTACTTTCAGACGCAACAGGAATTTTTGGGTTAGGTCAATCCGTTCGCGAGATATGGGACTTTGAAGCTAAGAAATGGTGGACAAGACAACAAATTTTTCGCAATTCTGCTGCTCCAAACGCTTAACCAGAATGGCCTAGGGAAAAAATGCACATACCGTTGTAATCGGGCGAGTTTTTACTTTCAGACGCAACAGGAATTTTTGGGTTAGGTCAATCCGTTCGCGAGATATGGAAGTTTGAAGCTAAAAAATGGTTGAGAAGGCAAAAAATTTTTCACAATTCTGCTGCACCAAACGCTTAACCAGAATTGCCTAGAGAAAAATACACGTACCGCTGTAATCGGGCGAGCTTCTACTTTCAGATGCAATAGGAATTTTTGGGTTATGCCGAACCGTTCGCGAGATATGGTAGTTTGAAGCCAAGAAATGGTTGAGAAGGCGAGAAATTTTTCGCAATTCTGCTGCTCCAATCGCTTAACCAGAATGGCCTAGGGGAAAAATACACGTACCGTTGTAATCGGGCGAGTTTCTACTTTCAAATGCAATAGGAATTTTTGGGTTGGGTCAATCCGTTCGCGAGATATGGGAGTTTGAAGCCAAGAAATGGTTGAGAAGGCAAAAAATTTTTCGCAATTCTGCTGCTTCAAACGCTTAACCAGAATGGCCTAGGGAAAAAATACACATAGCGCTGTAATCGGGCGAGTTTCTACTTTCAGTTACAATAGGAATTTTTGGGTTAGGCCAATTCGTTCGCGAGATATGGGACTTTGAAGCGAAGAAATGGTTGACAAGACAACAGATTTTTCGCAATTCTGCTGCACCAAACGCTTAACCAGAATGGGCTAGGGAAAAAATACACATACCGTTGTAATCTGGCGAGTTTCTACTTTCAGACGCAACAGTAATTTTTGGGTTTTGTCAATCCGGTCGCGAGATGTGGGAGTTTGAAGCCAAGAAATGGTTGAGAAGGCGAGAAATTTTTCGCAATTCTGCTGCTCCAATCGCTTAACCAGAATGGCCTAGGGGAAAAATACACGTACCGTTGTAATCGGGCGAGTTTCTACTTTCAAATGCAATAGGAATTTTTGGGTTGGGTCAATCCGTTCGCGAGATATGGGAGTTTGAAGCCAAGAAATGGTTGACAAGACAACAAATTTTTCGCAATTCTGCTGCTCCAAACGCTTAACAAGAGTGGCCTAGGGAAAAAATACACATACCATTGTAAACGGGCGAGTTTCTACTTTCAGTTACAATAGGAATTTTTGGGTTAGGCCAATCCGTTCGCGAGATATGGGACTTTGAAGCGAAGAAATGGTTGACAAGACAACAAATTTTTCGCGCTTCTGCTGCTCCAATCGCTTAACCAGAATGGCCTAGGGGAAAAATACACGTACCGTTGTAATTGGGCGAGTTTCTACTTTCAAATGCAATAGGAATTTTTGGGTTGGGTCAATCCGTTCGCGAGATATGGGAGTTTGAAGCCAAGAAATGGTTGAGAAGGCAAAAAATTTTTCGCAATTCTGCTGCTCCAAACGCTTAACCAGAATGGCCTAGGGAAAAAATACACATAATGTCGTAATCGGGCGAGTTTCTACTTTCAGTTACAATAGGAATTTTTGGGTTAGGCCAATCCGTTCGCGAGATATGGGACTTTGAAGCGAAGAAATGGTTGACAAGACAACAGATTTTTCGCAATTCTGCTGCACCAAACGCTTAACCAGAATGGGCTAGGGAAAAAATACACATACCGTCGTAATATGGCGAGTTTCTACTTTCAGACGCAACAGTAATTTTTGGGTTAGGTCAATCCGGTCGCGAGATATGGGAGTTTGAAGCCAAGAAATGGTTGAGAAGCCGAGAAATTTTTCGCAATTCTGCTGCTCCAATCGCTTAACCAGAATGGCCTAGGGGAAAAATACACGTACCGTTGTAATCGGGCGAGTTTCTACTTTCAAATGCAATAGGAATTTTTGGGTTGGGTCAATCCGTTCGCGAGATATGGGAGTTTGAAGCCAAGAAATGGTTGAGAAGGCGAGAAATTTTTCGCAATTCTGCTGCTCCAATCGCTTAACCAGAATGGCCTAGGGGAAAAATACACGTACCGTTGTAATCGGGCGAGTTTCTACTTTCAGATGCAACAGGAATTTTTGTTAGGTCAATCCGTTCGCGAGATATTGGAGTTTGAAGCTAAGAAATGGTTGAGAAGACAACAAATTTTTCGCATTTCTGCTGCTCCAAACGCTTAACCAGAATGGCCTAGGGAAAAAATACACATACCGTTGTAATCGGGCGAGTCTCTACTTTCAGACGCAACAGGAATTTTTGGGTTAGGTCAATCCGTTCGCGAGATATGGGACTTTGAAGCTAAGAAATGGTGGACAAGACAACAAATTTTTCGCAATTCTGCTGCTCCAAACGCTTAACCAGAATGGCCTAGGGAAAAAATGCACATACCGTTGTAATCGGGCGAGTTTTTACTTTCAGACGCAACAGGAATTTTTGGGTTAGGTCAATCCGTTCGCGAGATATGGAAGTTTGAAGCTAAAAAATGGTTGAGAAGGCAAAAAATTTTTCACAATTCTGCTGCACCAAACGCTTAACCAGAATTGCCTAGGGAAAAATACACGTACCGCTGTAATCGGGCGAGTTTCTACATTCAGATGCAATAGGAATTTTTGGGTTAGGCCAATCCGTTCGCGAGATATGGGACCTTGAAGCTAAGAAATGGTTGACAAGACAACAGATTTTTCGCAATTCTGTTGCTCCAAACGCTTAATCAGAATGGGCTAGGGAAAAAATACACATACCGTTGTAATCTGGCGAGTTTCTACTTTCAGACGCAACAGTAATTTTTGGGTTAGGTCAATCCGGTCGCGAGATATGGGGGTTTGAAGCCAAGAAATGGTTGAGAAGGCAAAAAATTTTTCGCAATTCTGCTGCTCCAAACGCTTAACCAGAATGGCCTAGGGAAAAAATACACATAACGTCGTAATCGGGCGAGTTTCTACTTTCAGTTACAATAGGAATTTTTGGGTTTGGCCAATCCGTTCGCGAGATATGGGACTTTGAAGCGAAGAAATGGTTGACAAGACAACAGATTTTTCGCAATTCTGCTGCACCAAACGCTTAACCAGAATGGGCTAGGGAAAAAATACACATACCGTCGTAATATGGCGAGTTTCTACTTTCAGACGCAACAGTAATTTTTGGGTTAGGTCAATCCGGTCGCGAGATATGGGAGTTTGAAGCCAAGAAATGGTTGAGAAGGCGAGAAATTTTTCGCAATTCTGCTGCTCCAATCGCTTAACCAGAATGGCCTAGGGGAAAAATACACGTACCGTTGTAATCGGGCGAGTTTCTACTTTCAAATGCAATAGGAATTTTTGGGTTGGGTCAATCCGTTCGCGAGATATGGGAGTTTGAAGCCAAGAAATGGTTGAGAAGGCGAGAAATTTTTCGCAATTCTGCTGCTCCAATCGCTTAACCAGAATGGCCTAGGGGAAAAATACACGTACCGTTGTAATCGGGCGAGTTTCTACTTTCAGATGCAACAGGAATTTTTGTTAGGTCAATCCGTTCGCGAGATATTGGAGTTTGAAGCTAAGAAATGGTTGAGAAGACAACAAATTTTTCGCATTTCTGCTGCTCCAAACGCTTAACCAGAATGGCCTAGGGAAAAAATACACATACCGTTGTAATCGGGCGAGTCTCTACTTTCAGACGCAACAGGAATTTTTGGGTTAGGTCAATCCGTTCGCGAGATATGGGACTTTGAAGCTAAGAAATGGTGGACAAGACAACAAATTTTTCGCAATTCTGCTGCTCCAAACGCTTAACCAGAATGGCCTAGGGAAAAAATGCACATACCGTTGTAATCGGGCGAGTTTTTACTTTCAGACGCAACAGGAATTTTTGGGTTAGGTCAATCCGTTCGCGAGATATGGAAGTTTGAAGCTAAAAAATGGTTGAGAAGGCAAAAAATTTTTCACAATTCTGCTGCACCAAACGCTTAACCAGAATTGCCTAGGGAAAAATACACGTACCGCTGTAATCGGGCGAGTTTCTACTTTCAGATGCAATAGGAATTTTTGGGTTAGGCCAATCCGTTCGCGAGATATGGGACCTTGAAGCTAAGAAATGGTTGACAAGACAACAGATTTTTCGCAATTCTGTTGCTCCAAACGCTTAATCAGAATGGGCTAGGGAAAAAATACACATACCGTTGTAATCTGGCGAGTTTCTACTTTCAGACGCAACAGTAATTTTTGGGTTAGGTCAATCCGGTCGCGAGATATGGGAGTTTGAAGCCAAGAAATGGTTGAGAAGGCAAAAAATTTTTCGCAATTCTGCTGCACCAAACGCTTAACCAGAATTGCCTAGGGAAAAATACACGTACCGCTGTAATCGGGCGAGTTTCTACTTTCAGATGCAATAGGAATTTTTGGGTTAGGCCAATCCGTTCGCGAGATATGGGACCTTGAAGCTAAGAAATGGTTGACAAGACAACAGATTTTTCGCAACTCTGTTGCTCCAAACGCTTAATCAGAATGGGCTAGGGAAAAAATACACATACCGTTGTAATCTGGCGAGTTTCTACTTTCAGACGCAACAGTAATTTTTGGGTTAGGTCAATCCGGTCGCGAGATATGGGGGTTTGAAGCCAAGAAATGGTTGAGAAGGCAAAAAATTTTTCGCAATTCTGCTGCTCCAAACGCTTAACCAGAATGGCCAAGGGGAAAAATACACGTACCGTTGTAATCGGGCGAGTTTCTACTTTCAGATGCAACAGGAATTTTTGTTAGGTCAATCCGTTCGCGAGATATTGGAGTTTGAAGCTAAGAAATGGTTGAGAAGACAACAAATTTTTCGCATTTCTGCTGCTCGAAACGCTTAACCAGAATGGCCTAGGGAAAAAATACACATACCGTTGTAATCGGGCGAGTCTCTACTTTCAGACGCAACAGGAATTTTTGGGTTAGGTCAATCCGTTCGCGAGATATGGGACTTTGAAGCTAAGAAATGGTGGACAAGACAACAAATTTTTCGCAATTCTGCTGCTCCAAACGCTTAACCAGAATGGCCTAGGGAAAAAATGCACATACCGTTGTAATCGGGCGAGTTTTTACTTTCAGACGCAACAGGAATTTTTGGGTTAGGTCAATCCGTTCGCGAGATATGGAAGTTTGAAGCTAAAAAATGGTTGAGAAGGCAAAAAATTTTTCACAATTCTGCTGCACCAAACGCTTAACCAGAATGGCCTAGGGGAAAAATACACGTACCGTTGTATTCGGGCGAGTTTCTACTTTCAGATGCAACAGGAATTTTTGTTAGGTCAATCCGTTCGCGAGATATTGGAGTTTGAAGCTAAGAAATGGTTGAGAAGACAACAAATTTTTCGCATTTCTGCTGCTCCAAACGCTTAACCAGAATGGCCTAGGGAAAAAATACACATACCGTTGTAATCGGGCGAGTCTCTACTTTCAGACGCAACAGGAATTTTTGGATTAGGTCAATCCGTTCGCGAGATATGGGACTTTGAAGCTAAGAAATGGTGGACAAGACAACAAATTTTTCGCAATTCTGCTGCTCCAAACGCTTAACCAGAATGGCCTAGGGAAAAAATGCACATACCGTTGTAATCGGGCGAGTTTTTACTTTCAGACGCAACAGGAATTTTTGGGTTAGGTCAATCCGTTCGCGAGATATGGAAGTTTGAAGCTAAAAAATGGTTGAGAAGGCAAAAAATTTTTCACAATTCTGCTGCACCAAACGCTTAACCAGAATTGCCTAGGGAAAAATACACGTACCGCTGTAATCGGGCGAGTTTCTATTTTCAGATGCAATAGGAATTTTTGGGTTATGCCGAACCGTTCGCGAGATATGGTAGTTTGAAGCCAAGAAATGGTTGAGAAGACAACAAATTTTTCGCAATTCTGCTGCTCCAAACGCTTAACCAGAATGGCCTAGGGAAAAAATACACATACCTTTGTAATCGGGCGAGTCTCTACTTTCAGACGCAACAGGAATTTTTGGGTTAGGTCAATCCGTTCGCGAGATATGGGACTTTGAAGCTAAGAAATGGTGGACAAGACAACAAATTTTTCGCAATTCTGCTGCTCCAAACGCTTAACCAGAATGGCCTAGGGGAAAAATGCACATACCGTTGTAATCGGGCGAGTTTTTACTTTCAGACGCAACAGGAATTTTTGGGTTAGGTCAATCCGTTCGCGAGATATGGAAGTTTGAAGCTAAGAAATGGTTGATAAGTCAAAAAATTTTTCACAATTCTGCTGCACCAAACGCTTAACCAGAATTGCCTAGGGAAAAATACACGTACCGCTGTAATCGGGCGAGTTTCTACTTTCAGATGCAATAGGAATTTTTGGGTTAGGCCAATCCGTTCGCGAGGTATGGGACCTTGAAGCTAAGAAATGGTTGACAAGACAACAGATTTTTCGCAATTCTGTTGCTCCAAACGCTTAATCAGAATGGGCTAGGGAAAAAATACACATACCGTTGTAATCTGGCGAGTTTCTACTTTCAGACGCAACAGTAATTTTTGGGTTAGGTCAATCCGGTCGCGAGATATGGGGGTTTGAAGCCAAGAAATGGTTGAGAAGGCAAAAAATTTTTCGCAATTCTGCTGCTCCAAACGCTTAACCAGAATTGCCTAGGGAAAAAATACACGTACCGTTGTAATCGGGCGAGTCTCTACTTTCAGATGCAATAGGAATTTCTGGGTTATGCCGAACCGTTCGCGAGATATGGTAGTTTGAAGCCAAGAAATGGTTGAGAAGACAACAAATTTTTCGCAACTTCTGCTGCTCCAAACGCTTAACCAGAATGGCCTAGGGAAAAAATACACATACCGTTGTAATCGGGCGAGTCTCTACTTTCAGACGCAACAGGAATTTTTGGGTTAGGTCAATCCGTTGGCGAGATATGGGACTTTGAAGCTAAGAAATGGTGGACAAGACAACAAATTTTTCGCAATTCTGCTGCTCCAAACGCTTAACCAGAATGGCCTAGGGAAAAAATACGCATACCGTTGTAATCGGGCGAGTTTCTACTTTCAGATGAAATAGGAATTTTTGGGTTAGGCCAATCCGTTCGCGAGATATGGGACTTTGAAGCTAAGAAATGGTTGACAAGACAACAGATTTTTCGCAATTCTGTTGCTCCAAACGCTTAATCAGAATGGGCTAGGGGAAAAATACACATACCGTTGTAATCTGGCGAGTTTCTACTTTCAGACGCAACAGTAATTTTTGGGTTAGGTCAATCCGGTCGCGAGATATGGGAGTTTGAAGCCAAGAAATGGTTGAGAAGGCAAAAAATTTTTCGCAATTCTGCTGCTCCAAACGCTTAACCAGAATTGCCTAGGGAAAAAATACACGTACCGTTGTAATCGGGCGAGTTTCTACTTTCAGATGCAATAGGAATTTTTGGGTTATGCCGAACCGTTCGCGAGATATGGTAGTTTGAAGCCAAGAAATGGTTGAGAAGGCAAAAAATTTTTCGCAATTCTG
The DNA here is from genome assembly GCF_051014685.1 of Ptiloglossa arizonensis. Taxonomy (NCBI): domain Eukaryota; kingdom Metazoa; phylum Arthropoda; class Insecta; order Hymenoptera; family Colletidae; genus Ptiloglossa; species Ptiloglossa arizonensis. The sequence goes on along the minus strand of NW_027480050.1, from coordinate 30,196 downwards.
CTGCTCCAAACGCTTAACCAGAGTGGCCTAGGGAAAAAATACGCATACCATTGTAAACGGGCGAGTTTCTACTTTCAGTTACAATAGGAATTTTTGGGTTAGGCCAATCCGTTCGCGAGATATGGGACTTTGAAGCGAAGAAATGGTTGACAAGACAACAAATTTTTCGCGCTTCTGCTGCTCCAATCGCTCAACCAGAAAGGCCTAGGGGAAAAATACACGTACCGTTGTAATTGGGCGAGTTTCTACTTTCAAATGCAATAGGAATTTTTGGGTTGGGTCAATCCGTTCGCGAGATATGGGAGTTTGAAGCCAAGAAATGGTTGAGAAGGCAAAAAATTTTTCGCACTTCTGCTGCTCCAAACGCTTAACCAGAATGGCCTAGGGAAAAAATACACATACCGTTGTAATCGGGCGAGTTTCTACTTTCAGTTACAATAGGAATTTTTGGGTTGGGTCAATCCGTTCGCGAGATATGGGAGTTTGAAGCCAAGAAATGGTTGAGAAGGCAAAAAATTTTTCGCAATTCTGCTGCACCAAACGCTTAACCAGAATGGCCCAGGGAAAAAATACACATACCGTTGTAATCGGGCGAGTTTCTACTTTCAGATGCAACAGGAATTTTTGTTAGGTCAATCCATTCGCGAGATATTGGAGTTTGAAGCTAAGAAATGGTTGAGAAGACAACAGATATTTCGCAATTCTGCTGCTCCAAACGCTTAACCAGAATGGGCTAGGGAAAAAATACACATACCGTTGTAATCTGGCGATTTTCTACTTTCAGACGCAACAGTAATTTTTGGGTTAGGTCAATCCGGTCGCGAGATATGGGAGTTTGAAGCCAAGAAATGGTTGACAAGACAACAAATTTTTCGCAATTCTGCTGCTCCAAACGCATAACCAGAATGGCCAAGGGAAAAAATACACATACCGTTGTAATCTGCCGAGTTTCTACTTTCGGATGCAATAGGAATTTTTGGGTTAGGTCTGTCCGTTCGCGAGATATGGGAGTTTGAAAACAAGAAATGGTTGAGAAGGCGAGAAATTTTTCGCAATTCTGCTGCTCCAAACGCTTAACCAGAATGGCCTAGGGAAAAAATACACATACCATTGTAATCGGGAGAGTTTCTACTTTCAGTTACAATAGGAGTTTTTGGGTTAGGTCAATCCGTTCGCGAGATATGGGAGTTTGAAGCTAAGAAATGGTTGAGAAGACAACAAATTTTTCGCACTTCTGCTGCTCCAATCGCTTAACCAGAATGGCCTAGGGGAAAAATACACGTACCGTTGTAATCGGGCGAGTTTCTACTTTCAGACGCAACAGTAATTTTTGGGTTAGGTCAATCCGGTCGCGAGATATGGGAGTTTGAAGCCAAGAAATGGTTGAGAAGGCGAGAAATTTTTCGCAATTCTGCTGCTCCAATCGCTTAACCAGAATGGCCTAGGGGAAAAATACACGTACCGTTGTAATCGGGCGAGTTTCTACTTTCAAATGCAATAGGAATTTTTGGGTTGGGTCAATCCGTTCGCGAGATATGGGAGTTTGAAGCCAAGAAATGGTTGAGAAGGCAAAAAATTTTTCGCAATTCTGCTGCTTCAAACGCTTAACCAGAATGGCCTAGGGAAAAAATACACATAGCGCTGTAATCGGGCGAGTTTCTACTTTCAGTTACAATAGGAATTTTTGGGTTAGGCCAATTCGTTCGCGAGATATGGGACTTTGAAGCGAAGAAATGGTTGACAAGACAACAGATTTTTCGCAATTCTGCTGCACCAAGCGCTTAACCAGAATGGGCTAGGGAAAAAATACACATACCGTTGTAATCGGGCGAGTTTCTACTTTCAAATGCAATAGGAATTTTTGGGTTGGGTCAATCCGTTCGCGAGATATGGGAGTTTGAAGCCAAGAAATGGTTGAGAAGGCAAAAAATTTTTCGCAATTCTGCTGCTCCAAACGCTTAACCAGAATGGCCTAGGGAAAAAATACACATAACGTCGTAATCGGGCGAGTTTCTACTTTCAGTTACAATAGGAATTTTTGGGTTAGGCCAATCCGTTCGCGAGATATGGGACTTTGAAGCGAAGAAATGGTTGACAAGACAACAGATTTTTCGCAATTCTGCTGCACCAAACGCTTAACCAGAATGGGCTAGGGAAAAAATACACATACCGTCGTAATATGGCGAGTTTCTACTTTCAGACGCAACAGTAATTTTTGGATTAGGTCAATCCGGTCGCGAGATATGGGAGTTTGAAGCCAAGAAATGGTTGAGAAGGCGAGAAATTTTTCGCAATTCTGCTGCTCCAATCGCTTAACCAGAATGGCCTAGGGGAAAAATACACGTACCGTTGTAATCGGGCGAGGTTCTACTTTCAAATGCAATAGGAATTTTTGGGTTGGGTCAATCCGTTCGCGAGATATGGGAGTTTGAAGCCAAGAAATGGTTGAGAAGGCGAGAAATTTTTCGCAATTCTGCTGCTCCAATCGCTTAACCAGAATGGCCTAGGGGAAAAATACACGTACCGTTGTAATCGGGCGAGTTTCTACTTTCAGATGCAACAGGAATTTTTGTTAGGTCAATCCGTTCGCGAGATATTGGAGTTTGAAGCTAAGAAATGGTTGAGAAGACAACAAATTTTTCGCATTTCTGCTGCTCCAAACGCTTAACCAGAATGGCCTAGGGAAAAAATACACATACCGTTGTAATCGGGCGAGTCTCTACTTTCAGACGCAACAGGAATTTTTGGGTTAGGTCAATCCGTTCGCGAGATATGGGCCTTTGAAGCTAAGAAATGGTAGACAAGACAACAAATTTTTCGCAATTCTGCTGCTCCAAACGCTTAACCAGAATGGCCTAGGGAAAAAATGCACATACCGTTGTAATCGGGCGAGTTTCTACTTTCAGTTACAATAGGAATTTTCGGGTTAGGTCAATCCGTTCGCGAGATATGGAAGTTTGAAGCTAAAAAATGGTTGAGAAGGCAAAAAATTTTTCACAATTCTGCTGCACCAAACGCTTAACCAGAATTGCCTAGGGAAAAATACACGTACCGCTGTAACGGGCGAGTTTCTACTTTCAGATGCAATAGGAATTTTTGGGTTAGGCCAATCCGTTCGCGAGATATGGGACCTTGAAGCTAAGAAATGGTTGACAAGACAACAGATTTTTCGCAATTCTGTTGCTCCAAACGCTTAATCAGAATGGGCTAGGGAAAAAATACACATACCGTTGTAATCTGGCGAGTTTCTACTTTCAGACGCAACAGTAATTTTTGGGTTAGGTCAATCCGGTCGCGAGATATGGGACTTTGAAGCTAAGAAATGGTGGACAAGACAACAAATTTTTCGCAATTCTGCTGCTCCAAACGCTTAACCAGAATGGCCTAGGGGAAAAATGCACATACCGTTGTAATCGGGCGAGTTTTTACTTTCAGACGCAACAGGAATTTTTGGGTTAGGTCAATCCGTTCGCGAGATATGGAAGTTTGAAGCTAAGAAATGGTTGATAAGGCAAAAAATTTTTCACAATTCTGCTGCACCAAACGCTTAACCAGAATTGCCTAGGGAAAAATACACGTACCGCTGTAATCGGGCGAGTTTCTACTTTCAGATGCAATAGGAATTATTGGGTTAGGCCAATCCGTTCGCGAGATATGGGACCTTGAAGCTAAGAAATGGTTGACAAGACAACAGATTTTTCGCAATTCTGTTGCTCCAAACGCTTAATCAGAATGGGCTAGGGAAAAAATACACATACCGTTGTAATCTGGCGAGTTTCTACTTTCAGACGCAACAGTAATTTTTGGGTTAGGTCAATCCGGTCGCGAGATATGGGGGTTTGAAGCCAAGAAATGGTTGAGAAGGCAAAAAATTTTTCGCAATTCTGCTGCTCCAAACGCTTAACCAGAATGGCCTAGGGGAAAAATACACGTACCGTTGTAATCGGGCGAGTTTCTACTTTCAGATGCAACAGGAATTTTTGTTAGGTCAATCCGTTCGCGAGATATTGGAGTTTGAAGCTAAGAAATGGTTGAGAAGACAACAAATTTTTCGCATTTCTGCTGCTCCAAACGCTTAACCAGAATGGCCTAGGGAAAAAATACACATACCTTTGTAATCGGGCGAGTCTCTACTTTCAGACGCAACAGGAATTTTTGGGTTAGGTCAATCCGTTCGCGAGATATGGGACTTTGAAGCTAAGAAATGGTGGACAAGACAACAAATTTTTCGCAATTCTGCTGCTCCAAACGCTTAACCAGAATGGCCTAGGGAAAAAATGCACATACCGTTGTAATCGGGCGAGTTTTTACTTTCAGACGCAACAGGAATTTTTGGGTTAGGTCAATCCGTTCGCGAGATATGGAAGTTTGAAGCTAAAAAATGGTTGAGAAGGCAAAAAATTTTTCACAATTCTGCTGCACCAAATGCTTAACCAGAATGGCCTAGGGGAAAAATACACGTACCGTTGTAATCGGGCGAGTTTCTACTTTCAGATGCAACAGGAATTTTTGTTAGGTCAATCCGTTCGCGAGATATTGGAGTTTGAAGCTAAGAAATGGTTGAGAAGACAACAAATTTTTCGCATTTCTGCTGCTCCAAACGCTTAACCAGAATGGCCTAGGGAAAAAATACACATACCGTTGTAATCGGGCGAGTCTCTACTTTCAGACGCAACAGGAATTTTTGGGTTAGGTCAATCCGTTCGCGAGATATGGGACTTTGAAGCTAAGAAATGGTGGACAAGACAACAAATTCTTCGCAATTCTGCTGCTCCAAACGCTTAACCAGAATGGCCTAGGGAAAAAATGCACATACCGTTGTAATCGGGCGAGTTTTTACTTTCAGACGCAACAGGAATTTTTGGGTTAGGTCAATCCGTTCGCGAGATATGGAAGTTTGAAGCTAAAAAATGGTTGAGAAGGCAAAAAATTTTTCACAATTCTGCTGCACCAAACGCTTAACCAGAATTGCCTAGAGAAAAATACACGTACCGCTGTAATCGGGCGAGCTTCTACTTTCAGATGCAATAGGAATTTTTGGGTTATGCCGAACCGTTCGCGAGATATGGTAGTTTGAAGCCAAGAAATGGTTGAGAAGACAACAAATTTTTCGCACTTCTGCTGCTCCAAACGCTTAACCAGAATGGCCTAGGGAAAAAATACACATACCGTTGTAATCGGGCGAGTCTCTACTTTCAGACGCAACAGGAATTTTTGGGTTAGGTCAATCCGTTCGCGAGATATGGGACTTTGAAGCTAAGAAATGGTGGACAAGACAACAAATTTTTCGCAATTCTGCTGCTCCAAACGCTTAACCAGAATGGCCTAGGGGAAAAATGCACATACCGTTGTAATCGGGCGAGTTTTTACTTTCAGACGCAACAGGAATTTTTGGGTTAGGTCAATCCGTTCGCGAGATATGGAAGTTTGAAGCTAAGAAATGGTTGATAAGGCAAAAAATTTTTCACAATTCTGCTGCACCAAACGCTTAACCAGAATTGCCTAGGGAAAAATACACGTACCGCTGTAATCGGGCGAGTTTCTACTTTCAGATGCAATAGGAATTTTTGGGTTAGGCCAATCCGTTCGCGAGATATGGGACCTTGAAGCTAAGAAATGGTTGACAAGACAACAGATTTTTCGCAATTCTGTTGCTCCAAACGCTTAATCAGAATGGGCTAGGGAAAAAATACACATACCGTTGTAATCTGGCGAGTTTCTACTTTCAGACGCAACAGTAATTTTTGGGTTAGGTCAATCCGGTCGCGAGATATGGGGGTTTGAAGCCAAGAAATGGTTGAGAAGGCAAAAAATTTTTCGCAATTCTGCTGCTCCAAACGCTTAACCAGAATTGCCTAGGGAAAAAATACACGTACCGTTGTAATCGGGCGAGTTTCTACTTTCAGATGCAATAGGAATTTCTGGGTTATGCCGAACCGTTCGCGAGATATGGTAGTTTGAAGCCAAGAAATGGTTGAGAAGACAACAAATTTTTTCGCAACTTCTGCTGCTCCAAACGCTTAACCAGAATGGCCTAGGGAAAAAATACACATACCGTTGTAATCGGGCGAGTCTCTACTTTCAGACGCAACAGGAATTTTTGGGTTAGGTCAATCCGTTCGCGAGATATGGGACTTTGAAGCTAAGAAATGGTGGACAAGACAACAAATTTTTCGCAATTCTGCTGCTCCAAACGCTTAACCAGAATGGCCTAGGGAAAAAATGCACATACCGTTGTAATCGGGCGAGTTTTTACTTTCAGACGCAACAGGAATTTTTGGGTTAGGTCAATCCGTTCGCGAGATATGGAAGTTTGAAGCTAAGAAATGGTTGAGAAGACAACAAATTTTTCGCACTTCTGCTGCTCCAAACGCTTTACCAGAGTGGCCTAGGGAAAAAATACACATACCATTGTACTCGGCGAGTTTCTACCTTCAGACGCAACAGGAATTTTTGGGTTAGGTCAATCCGTTCGCGAGATATGGGAGTTTGAAGCCAAGAAATGGCAGAGAAGGCAAAAAATTTTTCACAATTCTGCTGCTCCAAACGCTTAACCAGAATGGCCTGGGGAAAAAATACACATACCGTTGTAATCGGGCGAGTTTCTACTTTCAGACGCAACAGTAATTTTTGGGTTAGGTCAATCCGTCGCGAGATATGGGAGTTTGAAACCAAGAAATGGTTGAGAAGGCAAAAAATTTTTCACAATTCTGCTGCACCAAACGCTTAACCAGAATTGCCTAGGGAAAAATACAGGTACCGCTGTAATCGGGCGAGTTTCTACTTTCAGATGCAATAGGAATTTTTGGGTTAGGCCAATCCGTTCGCGAGATATGGGACTTTGAAGCTAAGAAATGGTTGACAAGACAACAGATTTTTCGCAATTCTGTTGCTCCAAACGCTTAATCAGAATGGGCTAGGGGAAAAATACACATACCGTTGTAATCTGGCGAGTTTCTACTTTCAGACGCAACAGTAATTTTTGGGTTAGGTCAATCCGGTCGCGAGATATGGGAGTTTGAAGCCAAGAAATGGTTGAGAAGGCAAAAAATTTTTCGCAATTCTGCTGCTCCAAACGCTTAACCAGAATTGCCTAGGGAAAAAATACACGTACCGTTGTAATCGGGCGAGTTTCTACTTTCAGATGCAATAGGAATTTTTGGGTTATGCCGAACCGTTCGCGAGATATGGTAGTTTGAAGCCAAGAAATGGTTGAGAAGACAACAAATTTTTCGCACTTCTGCTGCTCCAAACGCTTTACCAGAGTGGCCTAGGGAAAAAATACACATACCATTGTACTCGGCGAGTTTCTACCTTCAGACGCAACAGGAATTTTTGGGTTAGGTCAATCCGTTCGCGAGATATGGGAGTTTGAAGCCAAGAAATGGTTGAGAAGGCAAAAAATTTTTCGCAATTCTGCTGCTCCAAACGCTTAACCAGAATGGCCTAGGGAAAAAATACACATACGGCTGTAATCGGGCGAGTATCTACTTTAGATGCAATAGGAATTTTTGGGTTAGGTCAATCCGTTCGCGAGATATGGGAGTTTGAAGCCAAGAAATGGCAGAGAAGGCAAAAAATTTTTCACAATTCTGCTGCTCCAAACGCTTAACCAGAATGGCCTAGGGAAAAAATACACATACCGTTGTAATCGGGCGAGTTCCTACTTTCAGACGCAACAGTAGTTTTTGGGTTAGGTCAATCCGTCGCGAGATATGGGAGTTTGAAACCAAGAAATGGTTGAGAAGACAACAAATTTTTCGCAATTCTGCTGCTCCAAACGCTTAACCAGAATGGCCTAGGGAAAAAATACACATACCGTTGTAATCGGGCGAGTTTCTACTTTCAGATGAAATAGGAATTTTTGGGTTAGGCCAATCCGTTCGCGAGATATGGGACTTTGAAGCTAAGAAATGGTTGACAAGACAACAGATTTTTCGCAATTCTGTTGCTCCAAACGCTTAATCAGAATGGGCTAGGGGAAAAATACACATACCGTTGTAATCTGGCGAGTTTCTACTTTCAGACGCAACAGTAATTTTTGGGTTAGGTCAATCCGGTCGCGAGATATGGGAGTTTGAAGCCAAGAAATGGTTGAGAAGGCAAAAAATTTTTCGCAATTCTGCTGCTCCAAACGCTTAACCAGAATTGCCTAGGGAAAAAATACACGTACCGTTGTAATCGGGCGAGTTTCTACTTTCAGATGCAATAGGAATTTTTGGGTTATGCCGAACCGTTCGCGAGATATGGTAGTTTGAAGCCAAGAAATGGTTGAGAAGACAACAAATTTTTCGCACTTCTGCTGCTCCAAACGCTTTACCAGAGTGGCCTAGGGAAAAAATACACATACCATTGTACTCGGCGAGTTTCTACCTTCAGACGCAACAGGAATTTTTGGGTTAGGTCAATCCGTTCGCGAGATATGGGAGTATGAAGCCAAGAAATGGTTGAGAAGGCAAAAAATTTTTCGCAATTCTGCTGCTCCAAACGCTTAACCAGAATGGCCTCGGGAAAAAATACACATACGGTTGTAATCGGGCGAGTATCTACTTTAGATGCAATAGGAATTTTTGGGTTAGGTCAATCCGTTCGCGAGATATGGGAGTTTGAAGCCAAGAAATGGCAGAGAAGACAACAAATTTTTCGCACTTCTGCTGCTCCAAACGCTTAACCAGAATGGCCTAGGGAAAAAATACACATACCGTTGTAATCGGGCGAGTCTCTACTTTCAGACGCAACAGGAATTTTTGGGTTAGGTCAATCCGTTCGCGAGATATGGGACTTTGAAGCTAAGAAATGGTGGACAAGACAACAAATTTTTCGCAATTCTGCTGCTCCAAACGCTTAACCAGAATGGCCTAGGGGAAAAATGCACATACCGTTGTAATCGGGCGAGTTTTTACTTTCAGACGCAACAGGAATTTTTGGGTTAGGTCAATCCGTTCGCGAGATATGGAAGTTTGAAGCTAAGAAATGGTTGATAAGGTAAAAAATTTTTCACAATTCTGCTGCACCAAACGCTTAACCAGAATTGCCTAGGGAAAAATACACGTACCGCTGTAATCGGGCGAGTTTCTACTTTCAGATGCAATAGGAATTTTTGGGTTAGGCCAATCCGTTCGCGAGATATGGGACCTTGAAGCTAAGAAATGGTTGACAAGACAACAGATTTTTCGCAATTCTGTTGCTCCAAACGCTTAATCAGAATGGGCTAGGGAAAAAATACACATACCGTTGTAATCTGGCGAGTTTCTACTTTCAGACGCAACAGTAATTTTTGGGTTAGGTCAATCCGGTCGCGAGATATGGGGGTTTGAAGCCAAGAAATGGTTGAGAAGGCAAAAAATTTTTCGCAATTCTGCTGCTCCAAACGCTTAACCAGAATTGCCTAGGGAAAAAATACACGTACCGTTGTAATCGGGCGAGTTTCTACTTTCAGATGCAATAGGAATTTCTGGGTTATGCCGAACCGTTCGCGAGATATGGTAGTTTGAAGCCAAGAAATGGTTGAGAAGACAACAAATTTTTCGCAACTTCTGCTGCTCCAAACGCTTAACCAGAATGGCCTAGGGAAAAAATACACATACCATTGTACTCGGCGAGTTTCTACCTTCAGACGCAACAGGAATTTTTGGGTTAGGTCAATCCGTTCGCGAGATATGGGAGTTTGAAGCCAAGAAATGGTTGAGAAGGCAAAAAATTTTTCGCAATTCTGCTGCTCCAAACGCTTAACCAGAATGGCCTAGGGAAAAAATACACATACGGCTGTAATCGGGCGAGTATCTACTTTAGATGCAATAGGAATTTTTGGGTTAGGTCAATCCGTTCGCGAGATATGGGAGTTTGAAGCCAAGAAATGGCAGAGAAGGCAAAAAATTTTTCACAATTCTGCTGCTCCAAACGCTTAACCAGAATGGCCTAGGGAAAAAATACACATACCGTTGTAATCGGGCGAGTTTCTACTTTCAGACGCAACAGTAATTTTTGGGTTAGGTCAATCCGTCGCGAGATATGGGAGTTTGAAACCAAGAAATGGTTGAGAAGACAACAAATTTTTCGCAATTCTGCTGCTCCAAACGCTTAACCAGAATGGCCTAGGGAAAAAATACACATACCGTTGTAATCGGGCGAGTTTCTACTTTCAGATGAAATAGGAATTTTTGGGTTAGGCCAATCCGTTCGCGAGATATGGGACTTTGAAGCTAAGAAATGGTTGACAAGACAACAGATTTTTCGCAATTCTGTTGCTCCAAACGCTTAATCAGAATGGGCTAGGGGAAAAATACACATACCGTTGTAATCTGGCGAGTTTCTACTTTCAGACGCAACAGTAATTTTTGGGTTAGGTCAATCCGGTCGCGAGATATGGGAGTTTGAAGCCAAGAAATGGTTGAGAAGGCAAAAAATTTTTCGCAATTCTGCTGCTCCAAACGCTTAACCAGAATTGCCTAGGGAAAAAATACACGTACCGTTGTAATCGGGCGAGTTTCTACTTTCAGATGCAATAGGAATTTTTGGGTTATGCCGAACCGTTCGCGAGATATGGTAGTTTGAAGCCAAGAAATGGTTGAGAAGACAACAAATTTTTCGCACTTCTGCTGCTCCAAACGCTTTACCAGAGTGGCCTAGGGAAAAAATACACATACCATTGTACTCGGCGAGTTTCTACCTTCAGACGCAACAGGAATTTTTGGGTTAGGTCAATCCGTTCGCGAGATATGGGAGCTTGAAGCCAAGAAATGGTTGAGAAGGCAAAAAATTTTTCGCAATTCTGCTGCTCCAAACGCTTAACCAGAATGGCCTAGGGAAAAAATACACATACGGCTGTAATCGGGCGAGTATCTACTTTAGATGCAATAGGAATTTTTGGGTTAGGTCAATCCGTTCGCGAGATATGGGAGTTTGAAGCCAAGAAATGGCAGAGAAGGCAAAAAATTTTTCACAATTCTGCTGCTCCAAACGCTTAACCAGAATGGCCTAGGGAAAAAATACACATACCGTTGTAATCGGGCGAGTTTCTACTTTCAGACGCAACAGTAATTTTTGGGTTAGGTCAATCCGTCGCGAGATATGGGAGTTTGAAACCAAGAAATGGTTGAGAAGACAACAAATTTTTCGCAATTCTGCTGCTCCAAACGCTTAACCAGAATGGCCTAGGGAAAAAATACACATACCGTTGTAATCGGGCGAGTTTCTACTTTCAGATGAAATAGGAATTTTTGGGTTAGGTCAATCCGTTCGCGAGATATGGGAGTTTGAAGCCAAGAAATGGTTGAGAAGACAACAAATTTTTCGCACTTCTGCTGCTCTAAACGCTTAACCAGAGTGGCCTAGGGAAAAAATACACATACCGTTGTAATCGGGCGAGTTTCTACTTTCAGATGCAATAGGAATTTTTGGGTTATGTCAATCCGTTCGCCAGAAATGGGAGTTTGAAGCCAAGAAATGGTTGAGAAGGCAAAAAATTTTTCGCAATTCTGCTGCTTTAAACGCTTAACTAGAATGGCCTAGGGAAAAAATACACATAGCGCTGTAATCGGGCGAGTTTCTACTTTCAGTTACAATAGGAATTTCTGGGTTAGGCCAATTCGTTCGCGAGATATGGGACTTTGAAGCGAAGAAATGGTTGACAAGACAACAGATTTTTCGCAATTCTGCTGCACCAAACGCTTAACCAGAATGGGGTAGGGAAAAAATACACATACCGTTGTAATCTGGCGAGTTTCTACTTTCAGACGCAACAGTAATTTTTGGGTTAGGTCAATCCGGTCGCGAGATATGGGAGTTTGAAGCCAAGAAATGTTTGAGAAGGCGAGAAATTTTTCGCAATTCTGCTGCTCCAATCGCTTAACCAGAATGGCCTAGGGGAAAAATACACGTACCGTTGTAATCGGGCGAGATTCCACTTTCAAATGCAATAGGAATTTTTGGGTTGGGTCAATCCGTTCGCGAGATATGGGAGTTTGCAGCCAAGAAATGGTTGAGAAGGCAAAAAATTTTTCGCACTTCTGCTGCTCTAAACGCTTAACCAGAGTGGCCTAGGGAAAAAATACACATACCATTGTAAACGGGCGAATTTCTACTTTCAGTTACAATAGGAATTTTTGGGTTAGGCCAATCCGTTCGCGAGATATGGGACTTTGAAGCGAAGAAATGGTTGACAAGACAACAAATTTTTCGCGCTTCTGCTGCTCCAATCGCTTAACCAGAATGGCCTAGGGGAAAAATACACGTACCGTTGTAATCGGGCGAGTTTCTACTTTCAAATGCAATAGGAATTTTTGGGTTGGGTCAATCCGTTCGCGAGATATGGGAGTTTGAATCCAAGAAATGGTTGAGAAGGCAAAAAATTTTTCGCAATTCTGCTGCTCCAAACGCTTAACCAGAATGGCCTAGGGAAAAAATACACATAACGTTGTAATCGGGCGAGTTTCTAGTTTCAGTTACAATAGGAATTTTTGGGTTAGGCCAATCCGTTCTCGAGATATGTGACTTTGAAGCGAAGAAATGGTTGACAAGACAACAGATTTTTCGCAATTCTGCTGCACCAAACGCTTAACCAGAATGGGCTAGGGAAAAAATACACATACCGTTGTAATCTGGCGAGTTTCTACTTTCAGACGCAACAGTAATTTTTGGGTTAGGTCAATCCGGTCGCGACCTATGGGAGTTTGAAGCCAAGAAATGGTTGAGAAGGCGAGAAATTTTTCGCAATTCTGCTGCTCCAATCGCTTAACCAGAATGGCCTAGGGGAAAAATAGACGTACCGTTGTAATCGGGCGAGTTTCTACTTTCAAATGCAATAGGAATTTTTGGGTTGGGTCAATCCGTTCGCGAGATATGGGAGTTTGCAGCCAAGAAATGGTTGAGAAGGCAAAAAATTTTTCGCACTTCTGCTGCTCTAAACGCTTAACCAGAGTGGCCTAGGGAAAAAATACACATACCATTGTAAACGGGCGAGTTTCTACTTTCAGTTACAATAGGAATTTTTGGGTTAGGCCAATCCGTTCGCGAGATATGGGACTTTGAAGCGAAGAAATGGTTGACAAGACAACAAATTTTTCGCCCTTCTGCTGCTCCAATCGCTTAACCAGAATGGCCTAGGGGAAAAATACACGTACCGTTGTAATCGGGCGAGTTTCTACTTTCAAATGCAATAGGAATTTTTGGGTTGGGTCAATCCGTTCGCGAGATATGGGAGTTTGAAGCCAAGAAATGGTTGAGAAGGCAAAAAATTTTTCGCAATTCTGCTGCTCCAAACGCTTAACCAGAATGGCCTAGGGAAAAAATACACATAACGTTGTAATCGGGCGAGTTTCTACTTTCAGTTACAATAGGAATTTTTGGGTTAGGCCAATCCGTTCGCGAGATATGGGACTTTGAAGCGAAGAAATGGTTGACAAGACAACAGATTTTTCGCAATTCTGCTGCTCCAAACGCTTAACCAGAATGGCCTAGGGAAAAAATACACATACCGTTGTAATCGGGCGAGTTTCTACTTTCAGATGCAATAGGAATTTTTGGGTTATGCCGAACCGTTCGCGAGATATGGTAGTTTGAAGCCAAGAAATGGTTGAGAAGACAACAAATTTTTCGCACTTCTGCTGCTCCAAACGCTTTACCAGAGTGGCCTAGGGAAAAAATACACATACCATTGTACTCGGCGAGTTTCTACCTTCAGACGCAACAGGAATTTTTGGGTTAGGTCAATCCGTTCGCGAGATATGGGAGTTTGAAGCCAAGAAATGGTTGAGAATGCAAAAAATTTTTCGCAATTCTGCTGCTCCAAACGCTTAACCAGAATGGCCTAGGGAAAAAATACACATACGGCTGTAATCGGGCGAGTATCTACTTTAGATGCAATAGGAATTTTTGGGTTAGGTCAATCCGTTCGCGAGATATGGGAGTTTGAAGCCAAGAAATGGCAGAGAAGGCAAAAAATTTTTCACAATTCTGCTGCTCCAAACGCTTAACCAGAATGGCCTAGGGAAAAAATACACATACCGTTGTAATCGGGCGAGTTTCTACTTTCAGACGCAACAGTAATTTTTGGGTTAGGTCAATCCGTCGCGAGATATGGGACTTTGAAGCTAAGAAATGGTTGACAAGACAACAGATTTTTCGCAATTCTGTTGCTCCAAACGCTTAATCAGAATGGGCTAGGGGAAAAATACACATACCGTTGTAATCTGGCGAGTTTCTACTTTCAGACGCAACAGTAATTTTTGGGTTAGGTCAATCCGGTCGCGAGATATGGGAGTTTGAAGCCAAGAAATGGTTGAGAAGGCAAAAAATTTTTCGCAATTCTGCTGCTCCAAACGCTTAACCAGAATTGCCTAGGGAAAAAATACACGTACCGTTGTAATCGGGCGAGTTTCTACTTTCAGATGCAATAGGAATTTTTGGGTTATGCCGAACCGTTCGCGAGATATGGTAGTTTGAAGCCAAGAAATGGTTGAGAAGACAACAAATTTTTCGCACTTCTGCTGCTCCAAACGCTTTACCAGAGTGGCCTAGGGAAAAAATACACATACCATTGTACTCGGCGAGTTTCTACCTTCGGACGCAACAGGAATTTTTGGGTTAGGTCAATCCGTTCGCGAGATATGGGAGTTTGAAGCCAAGAAATGGTTGAGAAGGCAAAAAATTTTTCGCAATTCTGCTGCTCCAAACGCTTAACCAGAATGGCCTAGGGAAAAAATACACATACGGCTGTAATCGGGCGAGTATCTACTTTAGATGCAATAGGAATTTTTGGGTTAGGTCAATCCGTTCGCGAGATATGGGAGTTTGAAGCCAAGAAATGGCAGAGAAGGCAAAAAATTTTTCACAATTCTGCTGCTCCAAACGCTTAACCAGAATGGCCTAGGGAAAAAATACACATACCGTTGTAATCGGGCGAGTTTCTAATTTCAGACGCAACAGTAATTTTTGGGTTAGGTCAATCCGTCGCGAGATATGGGAGTTTGAAACCAAGAAATGGTTGAGAAGACAACAAATTTTTCGCAATTCTGCTGCTCCAAACGCTTAACCAGAATGGCCTAGGGAAAAAATGCACATACCGTTGTAATCGGGCGAGTTTCTACTTTCAGATGAAATAGGAATTTTTGGGTTAGGTCAATCCGTTCGCGAGATATGGGAGTTTGAAGCCAAGAAATGGTTGAGAAGACAACAAATTTTTCGCACTTCTGCTGCTCTAAACGCTTAACCAGAGTGGCCTAGGGAAAAAATACACATACCGTTGTAATCGGGCGAGTTTCTACTTTCAGATGCAATAGGAATTTTTGGGTTATGTCAATCCGTTCGCCAGAAATGGGAGTTTGAAGCCAAGAAATGGTTGAGAAGGCAAAAAATTTTTCGCAATTCTGCTGCTTTAAACGCTTAACTAGAATGGCCTAGGGAAAAAATACACATAGCGCTGTAATCGGGCGAGTTTCTACTTTCAGTTACAATAGGAATTTTTGGGTTAGGCCAATTCGTTCGCGAGATATGGGACTTTGAAGCGAAGAAACGGTTGACAAGACAACAGATTTTTCGCAATTCTGCTGCACCAAACGCTTAACCAGAATGGGGTAGGGAAAAAATACACATACCGTTGTAATCTGGCGAGTTTCTACTTTCAGACGCAACAGTAATTTTTGGGTTAGGTCAATCCGGTCGCGAGATATGGGAGTTTGAAGCCAAGAAATGGTTGAGAAGGCGAGAATTTTTTCGCAATTCTGGTGCTCCAATCGCTTAACCAGAATGGCCTAGGGGAAAAATACACGTACCGTTGTAATCGGGCGAGTTCCTACTTTCAAATGCAATAGGAATTTTTGGGTTAGGTCAATCCGTTCGCGAGATATGGGAGTTTGAAGTCAAGAAATGGCAGAGAGGGCAAAAAATTTTTCACAATTCTGCTGCTCCAAACGCTTAACCAGAATGGCCTAGGGAAAAAATACACATACCGTTGTAATCGGGCGAGTTTCTACTTTCAGACGCAACAGTAATTTTTGGGTTAGGTCAATCCGTCGCGAGATATGGGAGTTTGAAACCAAGAAATGGTTGAGAAGACAACAAATTTTTCGCAATTCTGCTGCTCCAAACGCTTAACCAGAATGGCCTAGGGAAAAAATACACATACCGTTGTAATCGGGCGAGTTTCTACTTTCAGATGCAATAGGAATTTTTGGGTTAGGTCAATCCGTTCGCGAGATATGGGAGTTTGAAGCCAAGAAATGGTTGAGAAGACAACAAATTTTTCGCACTTCTGCTGCTCTAAACGCTTAACCAGAGTGGCCTAGGGAAAAAATACACATACCGTTGTAATCGGGCGAGTTTCTACTTTCAGATGCAATAGGAATTTTTGGGTTATGTCAATCCGTTCGCCAGAAATGGGAGTTTGAAGCCAAGAAATGGTTGAGAAGGCAAAAAATTTTTCGCAATTCTGCTGCTTTAAACGCTTAACTAGAATGGCCTAGGGAAAAAATACACATAGCGCTGTAATCGGGCGAGTTTCTACTTTCAGTTACAATAGGAATTTTTGGGTTAGGCCAATTCGTTCGCGAGATATGGGACCTTGAAGCGAAGAAATGGTTGACAAGACAACAGATTTTTCGCAATTCTGCTGCACCAAACGCTTAACCAGAATGGGGTAGGGAAAAAATACACATACCGTTGTAATCTGGCGAGTTTCTACTTTCAGACGCAACAGTAATTTTTGGGTTAGGTCAATCCGGTCGCGAGATATGGGAGTTTGAAGCCAAGAAATGGTTGACAAGACAACAAATTTTTCGCAATTCTGCTGCTCCAAACGCTTAACCAGAAAGGGCTAGGGAAAAAAAACACATACCATTGTAATCTGGCGAGTTTCTACTTTCAGACGCAACAGTAATTTTTGGGTTAGGTCAATCCGGTCGCGAGATATGGGAGTTTGAAGCCAAGAAATGTTTGAGAAGGCGAGAAATTTTTCTCAATTCTGCTGCTCCAATCGCTTAACCAGAATGGCCTAGGGGAAAAATACACGTACCGTTGTAATCGGGCGAGTTTCTACTTTCAAATGCAATAGGAATTTTTGGGTTGGGTCAATCCGTTCGCGAGATATGGGAGTTTGCAGCCAAGAAATGGTTGAGAAGGCAAAAAATTTTTCGCACTTCTGCTGCTCTAAACGCTTAATCAGAGTGGCCTAGGGAAAAAATACACATACCATTGTAAACGGGCGAATTTCTACTTTCAGTTACAATAGGAATTTTTGGGTTAGGTCAATCCGGTCGCGAGATATGGGAGTTTGAAGCCAAGAAATGTTTGAGAAGGCGAGAAATTTTTCGCAATTCTGCTGCTCCAATCGCTTAACCAGAATGGCCTAGGGGAAAAATACACGTACCGTTGTAATCGGGCGAGTTTCTACTTTCAAATGCAATAGGAATTTTTGGGTTGGGTCAATCCGTTCGCGAGATATGGGAGTTTGCAGCCAAGAAATGGTTGAGAAGGCAAAAAATTTTTCGCACTTCTGCTGCTCTAAACGCTTAACCAGAGTGGCCTAGGGAAAAAATACACATACCATTGTAAACGGGCGAGTTTCTACTTTCAGTTACAATAGGAATTTTTGGGTTAGGCCAATCCGTTCGCGAGATATGGGACTTTGAAGCGAAGAAACGGTTGACAAGACAACAAATTTTTCGTCCTTCTGCTGCTCCAATCGCTTAACCAGAATGGCCTAGGGGAAAAATACACGTACCGTTGTAATCGGGCGAGTTTCTACTTTCAAATGCAATAGGAATTTTTGGGTTGGGTCAATCCGTTCGCGAGATATGGGAGTTTGAAGCCAAGAAATGGTTGAGAAGGCAAAAAATTTTTCGCAATTCTGCTGCTCCAAACGCTTAACCAGAATGGCCTAGGGAAAAAATACACATAACGTTGTAATCGGGCGAGTTTCTACTTTCAGTTACAATAGGAATTTTTGGGTTAGGCCAATCCGTTCGCGAAATATGGGACTTTGAAGCGAAGAAATGGTTGACAAGACAACAGATTTTTCGCAATTCTGCTGCTCCAAACGCTTAACCAGAATGGCCTAGGGAAAAAATACACATACCGTTGTAATCGGGCGAGTTTCTACTTTCAGATGCAATAGGAATTTTTGGGTTATGCCGAACCGTTCGCGAGATATGGTAGTTTGAAGCCAAGAAATGGTTGAGAAGACAACAAATTTTTCGCACTTCTGCTGCTCCAAACGCTTTACCAGAGTGGCCTAGGGAAAAAATACACATACCATTGTACTCGGCGAGTTTCTACCTTCAGACGCAACAGGAATTTTTGGGTTAGGTCAATCCGTTCGCGAGATATGGGAGTTTGAAGCCAAGAAATGGTTGAGAAGGCAAAAAATTTTTCGCAATTCTGCTGCTCCAAACGCTTAACCAGAATGGCCTAGGGAAAAAATACACATACGGCTGTAATCGGGCGAGTATCTACTTTAGATGCAATAGGAATTTTTGGGTTAGGTCAATCCGTTCGCGAGATATGGGAGTTTGAAGCCAAGAAATGGCAGAGAAGGCAAAAAATTTTTCACAATTCTGCTGCTCCAAACGCTTAACCAGAATGGCCTAAGGAAAAAATACACATACCGTTGTAATCGGGCGAGTTTCTACTTTCAGACGCAACAGTAATTTTTGGGTTAGGTCAATCCGTCGCGAGATATGGGAGTTTGAAACCAAGAAATGGTTGAGAAGACAACAAATTTTTCGCAATTCTGCTGCTCCAAACGCTTAACCAGAATGGCCTAGGGAAAAAATACACACAACGTTGTAATCGGGCGAGTTTCTACTTTCAGTTACAATAGGAATTTTTGGGTTAGGCCAATCCGTTCGCGAGATATGGGACTTTGAAGCGAAGAAATGGTTGACAAGACAACAGATTTTTCGCAATTCTGCTGCTCCAAACGCTTAACCAGAATGGCCTAGGGAAAAAATACACATATCGTTGTAATCGGGCGAGTTTCTACTTTCAGATGCAATAGGAATTTTTGGGTTATGCCGAACCGTTCGCGAGATATGGTAGTTTGAAGCCAAGAAATGGTTGAGAAGACAACAAATTTTTCGCACTTCTGCTGCTCCAAACGCTTTACCAGAGTGGCCTAGGGAAAAAATACACATACCATTGTACTCGGCGA
The DNA here is from genome assembly GCF_051014685.1 of Ptiloglossa arizonensis. Classification (NCBI taxonomy): domain Eukaryota; kingdom Metazoa; phylum Arthropoda; class Insecta; order Hymenoptera; family Colletidae; genus Ptiloglossa; species Ptiloglossa arizonensis. The sequence continues at coordinate 11,052 of NW_027480050.1, read as the reverse complement.
GTTTCTACCTTCAGACGCAACAGGAATTTTTGGGTTAGGTCAATCCGTTCGCGAGATATGGGAGTTTGAAGCCAAGAAATGGTTGAGAAGGCAAAAAATTTTTCGCAATTCTGCTGCTCCAAACGCTTAACCAGAATGGCCTAGGGAAAAAATACACATACGGCTGTAATCGGGCGAGTATCTACTTTAGATGCAATAGGAATTTTTGGGTTAGGTCAATCCGTTCGCGAGATATGGGAGTTTGAAGCCAAGAAATGGCAGAGAAGGCAAAAAATTTTTCACAATTCTGCTGCTCCAAACGCTTAACCAGAATGGCCTAAGGAAAAAATACACATACCGTTGTAATCGGGCGAGTTTCTACTTTCAGACGCAACAGTAATTTTTGGGTTAGGTCAATCCGTCGCGAGATATGGGAGTTTGAAACCAAGAAATGGTTGAGAAGACAACAAATTTTTCGCAATTCTGCTGCTCCAAACGCTTAACCAGAATGGCCTAGGGAAAAAATACACATACCGTTGTAATCGGGCGAGTTTCTACTTTCAGATGAAATAGGAATTTTTGGGTTAGGCCAATCCGTTCGCGAGATATGGGACTTTGAAGCTAAGAAATGGTTGACAAGACAACAGATTTTTCGCAATTCTGTTGCTCCAAACGCTTAATCAGAATGGGCTAGGGGAAAAATACACATACCGTTGTAATCTGGCTAGTTTCTACTTTCAGACGCAACAGTAATTTTTGGGTTAGGTCAATCCGGTCGCGAGATATGGGAGTTTGAAGCCAAGAAATGGTTGAGAAGGCAAAAAATTTTTCGCAATTCTGCTGCTCCAAACGCTTAACCAGAATTGCCTAGGGAAAAAATACACGTACCGTTGTAATCGGGCGAGTTTCTACTTTCAGATGCAATAGGAATTTTTGGGTTATGCCGAACCGTTCGCGAGATATGGTAGTTTGAAGCCAAGAAATGGTTGAGAAGACAACAAATTTTTCGCACTTCTGCTGCTCCAAACGCTTTACCAGAGTGGCCTAGGGAAAAAATACACATACCATTGTACTCGGCGAGTTTCTACCTTCAGACGCAACAGGAATTTTTGGGTTAGGTCAATCCGTTCGCGAGATATGGGAGTTTGAAGCCAAGAAATGGTTGAGAAGGCAAAAAATTTTTCGCAATTCTGCTGCTCCAAACGCTTAACCAGAATGGCCTAGGGAAAAAATACACATACGGCTGTAATCGGGCGAGTATCTACTTTAGATGCAATAGGAATTTTTGGGTTAGGTCAATCCGTTCGCGAGATATGGGAGTTTGAAGCCAAGAAATGGCAGAGAAGGCAAAAAATTTTTCACAATTCTGCTGCTCCAAACGCTTAACCAGAATGGCCTAGGGAAAAAATACACATACCGTTGTAATCGGGCGAGTTTCTACTTTCAGACGCAACAGTAATTTTTGGGTTAGGTCAATCCGTCGCGAGATATGGGAGTTTGAAAACAAGAAATGGTTGAGAAGACAACAAATTTTTCGCAATTCTGCTGCTCCAAACGCTTAACCAGAATTGCCTAGGGAAAAAATACACGTACCGTTGTAATCGGGCGAGTTTCTACTTTCAGATGCAATAGGAATTTTTGGGTTATGCCGAACCGTTCGCGAGATATGGTAGTTTGAAGCCAAGAAATGGTTGAGAAGACAACAAATTTTTCGCACTTCTGCTGCTCCAAACGCTTTACCAGAGTGGCCTAGGGAAAAAATACACATACCATTGTACTCGGCGAGTTTCTACCTTCAGACGCAACAGGAATTTTTGGGTTAGGTCAATCCGTTCGCGAGATATGGGAGTTTGAAGCCAAGAAATGGTTGAGAAGGCAAAAAATTTTTCGCAATTCTGCTGCTCCAAACGCTTAACCAGAATGGCCTAGGGAAAAAATACACATACGGCTGTAATCGGGCGAGTATCTACTTTAGATGCAATAGGAATTTTTGGGTTAGGTCAATCCGTTCGCGAGATATGGGAGTTTGAAGCCAAGAAATGGCAGAGAAGGCAAAAAATTTTTCACAATTCTGCTGCTCCAAACGCTTAACCAGAATGGCCTAGGGAAAAAATACACATACCGTTGTAATCGGGCGAGTTTCTACTTTCAGACGCAACAGTAATTTTTGGGTTAGGTCAATCCGTCGCGAGATATGGGAGTTTGAAACCAAGAAATGGTTGAGAAGACAACAAATTTTTCGCAATTCTGCTGCTCCAAACGCTTAACCAGAATGGCCTAGGGAAAAAATACACATACCGTTGTAATCGGGCGAGTTTCTACTTTCAGATGAAATAGGAATTTTTGGGTTAGGTCAATCCGTTCGCGAGATATGGGAGTTTGAAGCCAAGAAATGGTTGAGAAGACAACAAATTTTTCGCACTTCTGCTGCTCTAAACGCTTAACCAGAGTGGCCTAGGGAAAAAATACACATACCGTTGTAATCGGGCGAGTTTCTACTTTCAGATGCAATAGGAATTTTTGGGTTATGTCAATCCGTTCGCCAGAAATGGGAGTTTGAAGCCAAGAAATGGTTGAGAAGGCAAAAAATTTTTCGCAATTCTGCTGCTTTAAACGCTTAACTAGAATGGCCTAGGGAAAAAATACACATAGCGCTGTAATCGGGCGAGTTTCTACTTTCAGTTACAATAGGAATTTTTGGGTTAGGCCAATTCGTTCGCGAGATATGGGACTTTGAAGCGAAGAAATGGTTGACAAGACAACAGATTTTTCGCAATTCTGCTGCACCAAACGCTTAACCAGAATGGGGTAGGGAAAAAATACACATACCGTTGTAATCTGGCGAGTTTCTACTTTCAGACGCAACAGTAATTTTTGGGTTAGGTCAATCCGGTCGCGAGATATGGGAGTTTGAAGCCAAGAAATGGTTGAGAAGGCGAGAATTTTTTCGCAATTCTGGTGCTCCAATCGCTTAACCAGAATGGCCTAGGGGAAAAATACACGTACCGTTGTAATCGGGCGAGTTCCTACTTTCAAATGCAATAGGAATTTTTGGGTTGGGTCAATCCGTTCGCGAGATATGGGAGTTTGAAGCCAAGAAATGGTTGAGAAGGCAAAAAATTTTTCGCACTTCTGCTGCTCTAAACGCTTAACCAGAGTGACCTAGGGAAAAAATACACATACCATTGTAATCGGGCGAGTTTCTACTTTCAGTTACAATAGGAATTTTTGGGTTAGGCCAATCCGTTCGCGAGATATGGGACTTTGAAGCGAAGAAATGGTTGACAAGACAACAAATTTTTCGCAATTCTGCTGCTCCAAACGCTTAACCAGAAAGGGCTAGGGAAAAAAAACACATACCGTTGTAATCTGGCGAGTTTCTACTTTCAGACGCAACAGTAATTTTCGGGTTAGGTCAATCCGGTCGCGAGATATGGGAGTTTGAAGCCAAGAAATGTTTGAGAAGGCGAGAAATTTTTCGCAATTCTGCTGCTCCAATCGCTTAACCAGAATGGCCTAGGGGAAAAATACACGTACCGTTGTAATCGGGCGAGTTTCTACTTTCAAATGCAATAGGAATTTTTGGGTTGGGTCAATCCGTTCGCGAGATATGGGAGTTTGCAGCCAAGAAATGGTTGAGAAGGCAAAAAATTTTTCGCACTTCTGCTGCTCTAAACGCTTAACCAGAGTGGCCTAGGGAAAAAATACACATACCATTGTAAACGGGCGAATTTCTACTTTCAGTTACAATAGGAATTTTTGGGTTAGGTCAATCCGGTCGCGAGATATGGGAGTTTGAAGCCAAGAAATGTTTGAGAAGGCGAGAAATTTTTCGCAATTCTGCTGCTCCAATCGCTTAACCAGAATGGCCTAGGGGAAAAATACACGTACCGTTGTAATCGGGCGAGTTTCTACTTTCAAATGCAATAGGAATTTTTGGGTTATGCCGAACCGTTCGCGAGATATGGTAGTTTGAAGCCAAGAAATGGTTGAGAAGACAACAAATTTTTCGCACTTCTGCTGCTCCAAACGCTTTACCAGAGTGGCCTAGGGAAAAAATACACATACCATTGTACTCGGCGAGTTTCTACCTTCAGACGCAACAGGAATTTTTGGGTTAGGTCAATCCGTTCGCGAGATATGGGAGTTTGAAGCCAAGAAATGATTGAGAAGGCAAAAAATTTTTCGCAATTCTGCTGCTCCAAACGCTTAACCAGAATGGCCTAGGGAAAAAATACACATACGGCTGTAATCGGGCGAGTATCTACTTCAGATGCAATAGGAATTTTTGGGTTAGGTCAATCCGTTCGCGAGATATGGGAGTTTGAAGCCAAGAAATGGCAGAGAAGGCAAAAAATTTTTCACAATTCTGCTGCTCCAAACGCTTAACCAGAATGGCCTAGGGAAAAAATACACATACCGTTGTAATCGGGCGAGTTTCTACTTTCAGACGCAACAGTAATTTTTGGGTTAGGTCAATCCGGTCGCGAGATATGGGAGTTTGAAGCCAAGAAATGGTTGAGAAGGCGAGAATTTTTTCGCAATTCTGGTGCTCCAATCGCTTAACCAGAATGGCCTAGGGGAAAAATACACGTACCGTTGTAATCGGGCGAGTTCCTACTTTCAAATGCAATAGGAATTTTTGGGTTGGGTCAATCCGTTCGCGAGATATGGGAGTTTGAAGCCAAGAAATGGTTGAGAAGGCAAAAAATTTTTCGCACTTCTGCTGCTCTAAACGCTTAACCAGAGTGACCTAGGGAAAAAATACACATACCATTGTAATCGGGCGAGTTTCTACTTTCAGTTACAATAGGAATTTTTGGGTTAGGCCAATCCGTTCGCGAGATATGGGACTTTGAAGCGAAGAAATGGTTGACAAGACAACAAATTTTTCGCAATTCTGCTGCTCCAAACGCTTAACCAGAAAGGGCTAGGGAAAAAAAAACACATACCGTTGTAATCTGGCGAGTTTCTACTTTCAGACGCAACAGTAATTTTTGGGTTAGGTCAATCCGGTCGCGAGATATGGGAGTTTGAAGCCAAGAAATGTTTGAGAAGGCGAGAAATTTTTCGCAATTCTGCTGCTCCAATCGCTTAACCAGAATGGCCTAGGGGAAAAATACACGTACCGTTGTAATCGGGCGAGTTTCTACTTTCAAATGCAATAGGAATTTTTGGGTTGGGTCAATCCGTTCGCGAGATATGGGAGTTTGAAGCCAAGAAATGGTTGAGAAGGCAAAAAATTTTTCGCACTTCTGCTGCTCTAAACGCTTAACCAGAGTGACCTAGGGAAAAAATACACATACCATTGTAATCGGGCGAGTTTCTACTTTCAGTTACAATAGGAATTTTTGGGTTAGGCCAATCCGTTCGCGAGATATGGGACTTTGAAGCGAAGAAATGGTTGACAAGACAACAAATTTTTCGCAATTCTGCTGCTCCAAACGCTTAACCAGAAAGGGCTAGGGAAAAAAAAACACATACCGTTGTAATCTGGCGAGTTTCTACTTTCAGACGCAACAGTAATTTTTGGGTTAGGTCAATCCGGTCGCGAGATATGGGAGTTTGAAGCCAAGAAATGTTTGAGAAGGCGAGAAATTTTTCGCAATTCTGCTGCTCCAATCGCTTAACCAGAATGGCCTAGGGGAAAAATACACGTACCGTTGTAATCGGGCGAGTTTCTACTTTCAAATGCAATAGGAATTTTTGGGTTGGGTCAATCCGTTCGCGAGATATGGGAGTTTGCAGCCAAGAAATGGTTGAGAAGGCAAAAAATTTTTCGCACTTCTGCTGCTCTAAACGCTTAACCAGAGTGGCCTAGGGAAAAAATACACATACCATTGTAAACGGGCGAATTTCTACTTTCAGTTACAATAGGAATTTTTGGGTTAGGTCAATCCGGTCGCGAGATATGGGAGTTTGAAGCCAAGAAATGTTTGAGAAGGCGAGAAATTTTTCGCAATTCTGCTGCTCCAATCGCTTAACCAGAATGGCCTAGGGGAAAAATACACGTACCGTTGTAATCGGGCGAGTTTCTACTTTCAAATGCAATAGGAATTTTTGGGTTAGGTCAATCCGTTCGCGAGATATGGGAGTTTGAAGCCAAGAAATGGTTGAGAAGACAACAAATTTTTCGCACTTCTGCTGCTCTAAACGCTTAACCAGAGTGGCCTAGGGAAAAAATACACATAGCGCTGTAATCGGGCGAGTTTCTACTTTCAGTTACAATAGGAATTTTTGGGTTAGGCCAATTCGTTCGCGAGATATGGGACTTTGAAGCGAAGAAATGGTTGACAAGACAACAGATTTTTCGCAATTCTGCTGCACCAAACGCTTAACCAGAATGGGGTAGGGAAAAAATACACATACCGTTGTAATCTGGCGAGTTTCTACTTTCAGACGCAACAGTAATTTTTGGGTTAGGTCAATCCGGTCGCGAGATATGGGAGTTTGAAGCCAAGAAATGGTTGAGAAGGCGAGAATTTTTTCGCAATTCTGGTGCTCCAATCGCTTAACCAGAATGGCCTAGGGGAAAAATACACGTACCGTTGTAATCGGGCGAGTTCCTACTTTCAAATGCAATAGGAATTTTTGGGTTGGGTCAATCCGTTCGCGAGATATGGGAGTTTGAAGCCAAGAAATGGTTGAGAAGGCAAAAAATTTTTCGCACTTCTGCTGCTCTAAACGCTTAACCAGAGTGACCTAGGGAAAAAATACACATACCATTGTAATCGGGCGAGTTTCTACTTTCAGTTACAATAGGAATTTTTGGGTTAGGCCAATCCGTTCGCGAGATATGGGACTTTGAAGCGAAGAAATGGTTGACAAGACAACAAATTTTTCGCAATTCTGCTGCTCCAAACGCTTAACCAGAAAGGGCTAGGGAAAAAAAACACATACCGTTGTAATCTGGCGAGTTTCTACTTTCAGACGCAACAGTAATTTTTGGGTTAGGTCAATCCGGTCGCGAGATATGGGAGTTTGAAGCCAAGAAATGTTTGAGAAGGCGAGAAATTTTTCGCAATTCTGCTGCTCCAATCGCTTAACCAGAATGGCCTAGGGGAAAAATACACGTACCGTTGTAATCGGGCGAGTTTCTACTTTCAAATGCAATAGGAATTTTTGGGTTGGGTCAATCCGTTCGCGAGATATGGGAGTTTGCAGCCAAGAAATGGTTGAGAAGGCAAAAAATTTTTCGCACTTCTGCTGCTCTAAACGCTTAACCAGAGTGGCCTAGGGAAAAAATACACATACCATTGTAAACGGGCGAATTTCTACTTTCAGTTACAATAGGAATTTTTGGGTTAGGTCAATCCGGTCGCGAGATATGGGAGTTTGAAGCCAAGAAATGTTTGAGAAGGCGAGAAATTTTTCGCAATTCTGCTGCTCCAATCGCTTAACCAGAATGGCCTAGGGGAAAAATACACGTACCGTTGTAATCGGGCGAGTTTCTACTTTCAAATGCAATAGGAATGTTTGGGTTATGCCGAACCGTTCGCGAGATATGGTAGTTTGAAGCCAAGAAATGGTTGAGAAGACAACAAATTTTTCGCACTTCTGCTGCTCCAAACGCTTTACCAGAGTGGCCTAGGGAAAAAATACACATACCATTGTACTCGGCGAGTTTCTACCTTCAGACGCAACAGGAATTTTTGGGTTAGGTCAATCCGTTCGCGAGATATGGGAGTTTGAAGCCAAGAAATGGTTGAGAAGGCAAAAAATTTTTCGCAATTCTGCTGCTCCAAACGCTTAACCAGAATGGCCTAGGGAAAAAATACACATACGGCTGTAATCGGGCGAGTATCTACTTTAGACGCAATAGGAATTTTTGGGTTAGGTCAATCCGTTCGCGAGATATGGGAGTTTGAAGCCAAGAAATGGCAGAGAAGGCAAAAATTTTTCACAATTCTGCTGCTCCAAACGCTTAACCAGAATGGCCTAGGGAAAAAATACACATACCGTTGTAATCGGGCGAGTTTCTACTTCAGACGCAACAGTAATTTTTGGGTTAGGTCAATCCGTCGCGAGATATGGGAGTTTGAAACCAAGAAATGGTTGAGAAGACAACAAATTTTTCGCAATTCTGCTGCTCCAAACGCTTAACCAGAATGGCCTAGGGAAAAAATACACATACCGTTGTAATCGGGCGAGTTTCTACTTTCAGACGCAACAGTAATTTTTGGGTTAGGTCAATCCGTCGCGAGATATGGGAGTTTGAAACCAAGAAATGGTTGAGAAGACAACAAATTTTTCGCACTTCTGCTGCTCTAAACGCTTAACCAGAGTGGCCTAGGGAAAAAATACACATACCGTTGTAATCGGGCGAGTTTCTACTTTCAGATGCAATAGGAATTTTTGGGTTATGTCAATCCGTTCGCCAGAAATGGGAGTTTGAAGCCAAGAAATGGTTGAGAAGGCAAAAAATTTTTCGCAATTCTGCTGCTTTAAACGCTTAACTAGAATGGCCTAGGGAAAAAATACACATAGCGCTGTAATCGGGCGAGTTTCTACTTTCAGTTACAATAGGAATTTTTGGGTTAGGCCAATTCGTTCGCGAGATATGGGACTTTGAAGCGAAGAAATGGTTGACAAGACAACAGATTTTTCGCAATTCTGCTGCACCAAACGCTTAACAAGAATGGGGTAGGAAAAAATACACATTCCGTTGTAATCTGGCGAGTTTCTACTTTCAGACGCAACAGTAATTTTTGGGTTAGGTCAATCCGGTCGCGAGATATGGGAGTTTGAAGCCAAGAAATGGTTGAGAAGGCGAGAATTTTTTCGCAATTCTGGTGCTCCAATCGCTTAACCAGAATGGCCTAGGGGAAAAATACACGTACCGTTGTAATCGGGCGAGTTCCTACTTTCAAATGCAATAGGAATTTTTGGGTTAGGTCAATCGGTTCGCGAGATATGGGAGTTTGAAGCCAAGAAATGGCAGAGAAGGCAAAAAATTTTTCACAATTCTGCTGCTCCAAACGCTTAACCAGAATGGCCTAGGGAAAAAATACACATACCGTTGTAATCGGGCGAGTTTCTACTTTCAGACGCAACAGTAATTTTTGGGTTAGGGTCAATCCGTCGCGAGATATGGGAGTTTGAAACCAAGAAATGGTTGAGAAGACAACAAATTTTTCGCATTTCTGCTGCTCCAAACGCTTAACCAGAATGGCCTAGGGAAAAAATACACATACCGTTGTAATCGGGCGAGTTTCTACTTTCAGATGAAATAGGAATTTTTGGGTTAGGTCAATCCGTTCGCGAGATATGGGAGTTTGAAGCCAAGAAATGGTTGAGAAGACAACAAATTTTTCGCACTTCTGCTGCTCTAAACGCTTAACCAGAGTGGCCTAGGGAAAAAATACACATACCGTTGTAATCGGGCGAGTTTCTACTTTCAGATGCAATAGGAATTTTTGGGTTATGTCAATCCGTTCGCCAGAAATGGGAGTTTGAAGCCAAGAAATGGTTGAGAAGGCAAAAAATTTTTCGCAATTCTGCTGCTTTAAACGCTTAACTAGAATGGCCTAGGGAAAAAATACACATAGCGCTGTAATCGGGCGAGTTTCTACTTTCAGTTACAATAGGAATTTTTGGGTTAGGCCAATTCGTTCGCGAGATATGGGACTTTGAATCGAAGAAATGGTTGACAAGACAACAGATTTTTCGCAATTCTGCTGCACCAAACGCTTAACCAGAATGGGGTAGGGAAAAAATACACATACCGTTGTAATCTGGCGAGTTTCTACTTTCAGACGCAACAGTAATTTTTGGGTTAGGTCAATCCGGTCGCGAGATATGGGAGTTTGAAGCCAAGAAATGGTTGAGAAGGCGAGAATTTTTTCGCAATTCTGGTGCTCCAATCGCTTAACCAGAATGGCCTAGGGGAAAAATACACGTACCGTTGTAATCGGGCGAGTTCCTACTTTCAAATGCAATAGGAATTTTTGGGTTGGGTCAATCCGTTCGCGAGATATGGGAGTTTGAAGCCAAGAAATGGTTGAGAAGGCAAAAAATTTTTCGCACTTCTGCTGCTCTAAACGCTTAACCAGAGTGACCTAGGGAAAAAATACACATACCATTGTAATCGGGCGAGTTTCTACTTTCAGTTACAATAGGAATTTTTGGGTTAGGCCAATCCGTTCGCGAGATATGGGACTTTGAAGCGAAGAAATGGTTGACAAGACAACAAATTTTTCGCAATTCTGCTGCTCCAAACGCTTAACCAGAAAGGGCTAGGGAAAAAAAACACATACCGTTGTAATCTGGCGAGTTTCTACTTTCAGACGCAACAGTAATTTTTGGGTTAGGTCAATCCGGTCGCGAGATATGGGGGTTTGAAGCCAAGAAATGTTTGAGAAGGCGAGAAATTTTTCGCAACTCTGCTGCTCCAATCGCTTAACCAGAATGGCCTAGGGGAAAAATACACGTACCGTTGTAATCGGGCGAGTTTCTACTTTCAAATGCAATAGGAATTTTTTGGGTTGGGTCAATCCGTTCGCGAGATATGGGAGTTTGCAGCCAAGAAATGGTTGAGAAGGCAAAAAATTTTTCGCACTTCTGCTGCTCTAAACGCTTAACCAGAGTGGCCTAGGGAAAAAATACACATACCATTGTAAACGGGCGAATTTCTACTTTCAGTTACAATAGGAATTTTTGGGTTAGGCCAATCCGTTCGCGAGATATGGGACTTTGAAGCGAAGAAATGGTTGACAAGACAACAAATTTTTCGCGCTTCTGCTGCTCCAATCGCTTAACCAGAATGGCCTAGGGGAAAAATACACGTACCGTTGTAATCGGGCGAGTTTCTACTTTCAAATGCAATAGGAATTTTTGGGTTGGGTCAATCCGTTCGCGAGACATGGGAGTTTGAATCCAAGAAATGGTTGAGAAGGCAAAAAATTTTTCGCAATTCTGCTGCTCCAAACGCTTAACCTGAATGGCCTAGGGAAAAAATACACATAACGTTGTAATCGGGCGAGTTTCTACTTTCAGTTACAATAGGAATTTTTGGGTTAGGCCAATCCGTTCTCGAGATATGTGACTTTGAAGCGAAGAAATGGTTGACAAGAC